>NW_026000142.1:1663186-1750237 GCF_001458135.2 Marmota marmota marmota
GAGAGAGGGAGGAAGGAAGAGGAGGAGGAGGGAAAGAAAAAGCAGGGGGGATATGGATCAATCAGAAAGGGCTGGGTTGGTCAGTCCAGGAAGTAAAGAGAAAAGGAGAGGTGGGCAGCACTGAAGGTCTGTGTGGTAAATGATGAAAACCTGGTGGAGGGAAAGCAGGTGGAAGCCACATTCAGCTTCACTTGTTCTAAACTCAAAGACATGAGTGATCATCTGGCTCCCTAGGAAGCTGGTCTTCAAGGAAAGAAGACTTTGTCAAGCATGTATGATTGACTTGCTTGGAACTTACTGTTCTCAGCATAAATTGGTAAATTGGCACCTAATGTATAACACAGTCTTGTAAGACATAGCAGACTACCTCAGCCACTTAAGTCCAATAAAGTAGGCACTGATGGAATGAACTTATTATGTCCAAATCCTACTTCATCCTTCAAGATCCAGGTCAGATGGACTCTCCAAATGTATTAGAGAAAGTTTGTCTCCTAGCTGTGACATCCCGAGGATGGTGAAAGTGCAGCCTAGGGCCTGGCTGCCTGGTTCCAGAGTAAACACAGTGAGATGAACTTACAGTTATCATTATCTTTAATCTTTTTATGGCATTATTTTTTCAGCTAATATTTATTGACATTTTAAACTGCCATACAAGTAATAAAAACTACCCTCTTCCTGGTGTATATTAATGGTTTATCTGTGTCTCATTTCCTTTACTTAAAAGACACATTCTTAAGTGCAAGTCCCTCAGCATACCTGGGGTGCCACTTTATGTCATGTTTTGCTTTCTACCTTGTTCCACTAAACCATTTATATATGTTTTATCTCCCCATAAGAGACGTAGTTTCCCTGAGAATTCTTTTAATCCTCTTTCACGGTGTTTTATACATCAAGCCCTTAATAGGTGTTTCTCAAATAAGTAAATGAATGTCCTTATGAAAAATATTCTCTTCTCTGAATGCATAAATTGGGCCATTTCAGAAATGACTAAAAAATAGAACTCATCCTATAGTAAACAGATAGATTTCTTTAAGAAAAGAATTTGTGATATTTACTTACAACTTCACTACTTCTTTTATGTTATAAATAAGTTTCCTGGCAAGAAAAACCATCTTTATATTTTCCATGATGCAGTTACTTGATGAAAAAATGTCTGGAAAGTAAAATCTATGTCAATTGGTTAAATAAAATTATTCCAACCGGGAAGAGAAAGCAAAAAGACAGTATCCTGTATTTTAAAATATCAGAGAAGATCCATAATGGCCTTCAGGCCTGTTTCTTCATTTTACTGGGGACAGAGGAGACTTGCCTGATGACACCATATAGCCACACCTAGAATACAAACTCCTCACTCCTTGGCCCAGATGTGGTTCTCTCTAAGAAACTGCCGTCTGCAGGGAAGCTTTCTACAAATTTGTACAGAAGTGAGCATGGCATACATACTCCTAGGCCATCCTTGGAAACCAAAACCAACCTTTGCTCATTTAATGTATTGGCTTTAAGTTCCTTAAAAAAAAATGTGCATTCTGTGTGTGTCTGACCATGCCACAGATAATGGAAATATGAAAAGGAAATAAAACTAGCACACTTGATGGTGTCCTTGGCTTTATTCTTCACCCAAAGCTTGTTACTGACAATAACTATGATTTCTTTTATTGGATCATATAAGTATGATGGGATGGGGGTGTCACAGAGTCAGTTACATATATCACCTTTGTTGCTCTGGTTGAAAAACACAAACTCTAGATTACTAATCTTGAGACTTCAAAGTGGGGGATTCTGATGGAATCACTGTTTTTGCTTAAGGGGACTATGAGTTCAGGTGATGTGGTCATTAAGTAACAGGACAACAGCCAGACTGCTTGGGAGCCACCTGTCTTCACCTGCCTGGGAGAAGTGGAAAAAGGTCAAGAAAGGTCATATCATCTGAATCCTCAAGGCATACAGTGGGTCCAGGACCTGATCTCACCCCTTACAGGGGAATGCTTCTTACAGTCATCAAGAATCAGAGGCTGCTCTTCTGTCTGTAGCAGAAATGCCCTTAAATTTAATCCCCAGAAGTATGTGAACAGCAAGTATGAATTATTTTAATGGATTCTATTATTTCCACCTTATGAACTGAAGTAAAGAAATTGATTCCTGAACAGGAATAGCTACTTTCCTTGAGCAGAGCATGAATCCAGAGCAATGGTCCTCACCCCTAGTTGCACACTAGAATCACCTGGAGGGTTTTCAGAATGACAGATGCCTGGATTCCACCCCAGACATTCTGATTTCATTGGTCTGGAGGTGGCCTGGGCTTCAGGCCAAGCTTGGGCAAATCATGAATTTAGATGCTGATGTAGTTGAACATCAGTGATGTTTTCTGTTTGCTGGCAACTGAGAGCAGTGGCTTAGCCTAATCATTGTTTAAAGGTAGACTGCCAGTCAGCTTTGTAAATATCACTTGGAAACTTATTAGAAATACAAACTCTAAGGCTCCACTCCAGATCTACTGAATCAGAATTTTGGGCATTGGGGGATCTAGCATTCTGTATTTTACTAAGGTCTTAAGGTCAGTTTGAGAACCACTGATCTAGGCTAAGACCTTGGTACTCAAGGTGTGGTCCATAGACTGGCAGCATCTGCATCCCTAAACTTGTTCAAAATTCAGTCTGAGGCCATCCCAGACCTACTAGATCAGAATACACATTTTAACAATATTCCCAAGTATCTGGATGTGCATTAAAGTTTGAGAATCACTGATTTAAGACACAGTGGCCAGTTCATGTTTCTCACTGGACTTCAATTATCATCTTTCAGAGCATTCAGGCAAGAAGACAAGAGCACAGCCAAAGCTAATAAGGGAAGCTGTGAAACTTCATCCTGATCTCTGCAGGATGAGCTAATATGGGATCTGTTGTGTAGGTGGGGTGTTGACTCATAGAAACTTTTATAGTAGATAGAGTGGTCATGGTAGTAGTAAGAACAGCTACTGATTATGAAATGGTTGTTATGTGCTTTCTAGGTAGAATTCCATTTATCCCCATAGAAAACCAGAGAAAGAATCATTCTTTCATTCAGCTAATATTGTATAATATAACAACATAGCCAGGTATAGTTCTAGGCATATCCCTATAATACCCACCCCTACCATTGGGAGGCATAAATCCAGGTTCAGATAATGATGGTAATAAATGAACTGATATATAATAACATCATAAGTAAAATTGGGTGCCATGAAGAAAGTAAGGCAGGGTAAAGGGGAAAAAAATAGTGATAAAGAAGTCCTACTTGAGATCAGGTGGTGAAAAAGAGAAAGAAACTCTGAAGTGACATATGAGCCAAAATATGAAAGAAACAAACTCCTGAGCCCTGTAGACCTCCTATGGAAAAAATATCAAGCAGGACACTGATGTTTGCATAGGAGGAGGGAGGAGAAGAACGGTTAGAAATAAGTTTGGATGGTAGCTGCAGGAAGATCATAAATTATCTTATAAGCCATGGTCAAAAACAAGAAAACTGAGCAAGTCTTCTCAAACTTCAAGGCGCCATGAGTTACCTGGGGACCTTGTTAAACTGTATAGTTTGCAGTCAGTAATTTGGGGGAAGGGGACCTGAGTGTCTACATTTCCAACAAGCTCCAAGAGATGCTAATGCCACTGGTACATGGGCTACACTTTGAGTAAGCAAAAGATGTACTGGAGCTCAGAACTTAACAGCATGCCAATGTCACCCAGCTGGTAAGTGACCGAGGCCAAGTGTGAATCACCCATGCTGACTCCAAAGGCCAGGCTGTCCATCTGTACCTTCCCAGACAACCTCATGCCTGGTTCACCTGTAACTGATTCTGAGCAGTAAAATTAAAGAGCCTCCCTGAGATTGGACCCTCATGTGCAATCTGTTATAGAAAAGTTGTTTATTCCTTCTTATTTGGAAGGAGAAATCCCAAAGGAAATTGGATGCCCTGATGATCTGTGCTATCTCTTGTGAAATATTTAAAAGATGTAAGATGTAATGAAACCCTGGCATCTTAGAGACAAATGACTTTGCTGGTGACCATTTTGATGTACTCTCTATAGGAAAAAACAAACAAACAAACATGAAAACATATGAGTCTTGAAATCTAATGCATTATATTTGCAGTAATGGACCTGAGGAAGCCAGTTATTCACCAGACACTGCAAGTTGTGCTCCCTCCAGCCTGACTTCCCCAGATGCTCCCATCCTGGCCCATTTGCACTTAGTCTTCTTTGCTGCATGGAAGATGGTTAAAGTTCCCAAATGTGGATGGGCTCCGAGGTGTCAGAGATAACATGCATCAGTTTAGCTGCTCAAGTCCTCAGACTTGAGTATAAACCAAAAACAAAGCCAGGGGTGGTTGGCTGTGTGCACAGAGTTTGAATACCTGGCTCTGGGCTTTCTTTCCTGAAAACAACCACACTTCCAATATCAAACAGATGTTCAAAGGGAATAAAAAATGGCTCCTTGCTTTCTCTCCTCACTGGATGATCACTGGGAGACCGGGGGAGGGAGTGGGGACATGTTCTGTGTGTGTATTGTATATGCTCCCGCCTTGATGAATGACATGGTTTGGTTTGGTTTGTTGCCCTCCCCTTTTGTTAATTCTCTGTGTTCTTTTTCCTTTGTGCTGCACGATTAGGACCCTGCAGTGGGATACAGACCCCTCAGTGCTCCAGCTGCAGTCAGACTCAGAACTTGGGTATATGTCTGCTCTTTTGTTACTCCTTTTATTGTTTCTTTGCTACAGTTGTGTTGAAATGCTGGAGCTGTTGTTGCTCTTGTTTTTCTCCCCTTTTGTTGAATTCCCAGTTTGATAAGTTTATTTCCTTCTGTTAGTTTTCCTTAAAAAGCTTTGAAGAAAGTCTCTCTTTGTGGAAAACCCCACAAAAAGATGGCTTTTGATTTCCCCTGTTTATTCCTAGTATGGCAAGAAAACACTGCCCCCAAATCAAAATACGAGCACCTCTACCTAAAGGTGGGGCACACAAGTTCTGTGATGGGAGATGCGTGTGACTTTGTCCTAACCACGGTTCCCCTTTACCAACAAGTTGCTGAAGGTTAATTTTGTGAAGATTGATATCAAAATGTTGTCTTATTTGTTTCCTTTCCTTTTCGTTCTTTGGAAAATTCATAATAAGTTATTAATTTGAATTAAATTTTGAATGGGTAGATTCCCATGGAATAAAATCATGTTTTTAATAGTTCTATCTTAAGATATCTCAAATATTTGATATTATATAATGACTTCTAATGATAATGTTTTCCAATGGAAATGCATTGTCACATGTTAAAAGATAGCTTCAGAGTTGAAAATTCATCCCCAAAGAACAAAACACATTGGTATATCCCAGAAACTTGGTTTATTTCTAAGATTGAAGGTAGCTAGAGTCACACATGAAGCTATTCCCAGTGGGTGCTGGAACCAGCTCATTGTCAAGCTCGGAAGAATAGGTTGTGCCTTCTTGATCAGATCATCTCATAATGGCTATGGTAGAGTATTTACAACACAGAAATTGGTGAATGCTACACAGGGCTTGCTCCTTTCCCCCAAACTAGCTTTTATGCATTTACCAGCATACCACTGGATACTTCCAATATGTGAACAGCAAATTTTATTATAGCATTTTATGAAACTATCTTTTTTCTTTCTAAATATAAAATAGTATGTGTCCAAGCGGGTATTTATTGCTTATTTATTTTGATTCCTGAGATTCCTGGACATGTATCTGGGTTTCTATCAATTTTAGGGCCTATTGTAAGTGTGAAAGGAGGCTGAGGATCATCAGCTTCCACGGGAATCTACCCATTCTGCCTGTGTTCTTTTCTATATGCAAAAGTTCTTCCTTTTCTCACAACAATGCTATGTCAAGGAAATAGTCTTCCTAATACTTTAGTTTACTGACACACTGGTCTTTTTTTAAAATTACTAAAATTTTGGCTCTTTAGTTTTATAGTTTATTGTATGTTACATTTCAACTTATGTTATTTAAAATCAAAATATATGGTTTAAGTTAAAAAGAGAAACAATGCATATATAGTAAGTTATGTTCAGGAGAACCTCAAAATGCATTCTTTAATATATCACCATGTTAAATAAATAATAGAAGGGAGGAACTGGCAGAGATTATCCTATGCACTTAAAGTAGTGGTTTTTAGAGGGATTGCAGCACTGCTAAATTACACTTGCTAATGTGGAATAGTTAGAAAACTTCCTATTTGAATCTGTTTTCCAAGCAAAATCTCACTATTGGCTTTGCATATTAAAACTTCAGACTTATTCTAGGGAGAAGGAATAGCTGTGGCTACCACCTTGCCTGCCACAATTCACTTCAGAGTGAACTCTGAAACATGAGATATTCTGCTCACTGACAGTGGCTTATCTTAGGGGGTTTGGAAGGAGTGTTCAGAAAATATAAGAGAGAGACAATTATTTTAGCCATGTTACAACTTCAAGTATTGCTTCCATGAAAATTTCCCTTTTTGGTAGTTCTTATGTGCAGGGCAATGAGATTTTTCTATGGACAGTTCTATTTTCCCTTCTTAAGTCTAGGCATTGATTCACCATAGATTGCTCTGTCTCTTGATTTAACAGCTGTATTGAAGTACACTTTGCATAAGATAAACTACAAATATTTAAACTAATAAAATTGATGTTTTAACATTTCTACACATCATGAAATTATCACCATGATCAAGACAGTGAACATATTCATCATCCCCACAAGTGTCATCGTGCCTCTTTGAAGTATACCTGTTCTTCCCATGCTTCCAAATCCTCCAGAACAACTCATCTGCCATTACTATGTATTAGTTTGCATTTCCCAGAATTTTAGTTTAAATTTAATCATATATCATGCACTACTTTGATGGCGTTCTTTCATTCAGAATAATTTTTTGTCAATAGTGCATTCTTTTGTATTGCCAAGTGATATTTCATTGTATGGAAAGTGTGGAGGTGAAATGATCCGGTTAGGAGGGTCTTAACTTAATCAGTGCATTGATCCACCTGCAAGGGTGGTAATTGTAGGCAGATAGGATGTAGCTGAAAGGGGTGGGTCACTGGCAATGTGCTTTTGCGGTTTATATTTTGTCTGGTGAGAGGAGTGCTCTCTGCTTCCTGGTTGTCATGTCCTGACCTGCTTTCCTCTGCTACACCCTTTCACCATGATGTTCTGCTCACCTTGGGCACATGGAGTTGGCCTTCTGTGGACTGAGACCTTTGAAACCATGAGTTTCAAATAAATTTTTCCTCCTCTAAAATTGTTCTTGTCAGATCTTTTGGTCACAGCAGCAACAAAACCTGACTAAAGCAATTATTAAAAGATCATAGTGTTACTCATTGTGGTCTTAGTTTGCACTTCCTTAGTAACTTCATATGCTTTCAATTTGAATATTTTCTCTGATGAAACATCTTTTACCTTATATATTACTATTATTATTTGTAGATGTATGGAACACTTTTATTTATTTATTTTTATGTGGTGCTGCTGAGGATCTAACCCAGTGCCTCACACATGCTAGGCAAGTGCTCTGCCACTCAGCTACAACCCCAGCCCCCCCTTATATATTATTTTTTATTGAGTTATTTATTGTTTCATTATTGATTTTTGATCATTCTTTATATGTTTAGGAAACAATCCTTTATCTTGTATCTGATATAAACTCGATTGAGTTTTTAATCTTTCTTTTGGATTTTTCTTTGACCCAATGGTTATTTAAGAGTGTGTGGTTTAATTTTTATGTATTTGTGAATTTCCTTGTTTTCCATTATTTATTTCTAGTTTCATTTCCTTGTAGTCATAACATATACTGGTATGATTTTGATCTTAAATGTGCTGAGACTTGTTTTGTGGCATAACAATCCATTCTGAAGAATGTTCCATGTGCACTTGGAAGAACATATATTCTGCTGTTGGTTGTCCTGTACATTTGCTAGGTCTATTTGATGTATAGTATTGTTCAAGTTCACTGTTTTTTTTTTAATGATTTTCTACATGGATGTTCTATTATTGAAAGTGAGGTGTTAAAGTTTACTGTTATTACGTCCCTCCTATCAGTTTATCCATTCAGATTTGTCCACATTTGCTACATATACTTAGGTACTCTGGTGTTAAGTGCATATGTATTTATAATTGTTTTACATCCTGTTGGATTGACACTTTTATCATTGCAGGATGACCTGTTATCTCTAGAGAATTTTTAAAATGTGAAACCTACTTTGTTTGATATAAGTACAGCTCTTCTTGTCTTATTTGGTTACCAGTTACTTGGGTGTCTTTTTCCATCTCTTCGCTTTAAGCCTACATGTGTCCCAAAGTAAGTTTCTTATAGTGTATTTGAATCTTTCTTTTTAAGAAAATTATTAAGTCACTTTGCATCTCTTGGGTGTTGATTTTAATTCATTTACAAGTAAGTATTTATGTGAGGAAAGGGTTTACTATTCTCAGTTTGTTAACTATTTTCTGTTTGTCTTGTAGTTTCATTTTGTTTTTTTCTTTGACTATTTTGAGTTTTGTTGTTTATATCTATAAGCTTTGTTGCATTTTTCTTTTTCTTTTGTTTAACTTCCATGGGTATTCTCTGTTGTTCAGGTGTGGATTATGTAAAATGCCTTATAACATTCTGTTTTAAGTGGGCAGCAATTTCTCTTACATATAAAAACTATCTACACTTTTTTTCCTATCCCACATCATATGCTGTGGTATCACAATTCACATTTATACTGTGTGTCTATTAACATAATTTATTTTTACTTATTTTTAGTGGTTTTGTCTTTTTAGTTTTATACCCGCATTAAAAGCTTTTTAATCACCCCATTATAGTAAAATAGTATTCTATTTTTGTTCATATGTTTATCTTTACCAGTGAATTTCATGCTTTCTTTTACTCTTCTGTTGCTGTTTGCAATTCTTTCATTACATCTAGAACTCCCTTTAGCATTTTTTTCTTCTTTTAATTTTTTATTTTTAGTTGTTATTATTTATTTATTTATGTGTAGTGCTGAGAATTGAACCCAATGCCTCACACATGCTAGGCAAGTGGTGTACCACTGATCCATAACCCCAGACCCCTTTAGCATTTTTTTATAAGTCAGATCTAGTGGTAAAGACCTCTTCAGTGTTTCTTTTCTGAGAAAGTTATTCTTTCTCAATTTTTGAAAGACAGGTTTACCAGGTATAGTATTCTTGGTCAGCAGTCTTATTATAGTACTCCTTATGTCTGTACAGATTGTATGGAAAAATCTACTCATAATCTTATGGACATTCTTATAGATTTCTCTGTTTTTTTTTTAGCTTTGACAATTTGATTATAATGTGTGTTTATGGGTCTCTTTCAATTATCTCATTTGGTGTTTTTGGGGCTTCCTATTTCTGAATATCTGTTTCCTTCCCCAGATTTAGGAATGATTTAGCAAGACCCTAAGCAATTTAGTGAGATTGTATCCCAAAATTAAGACATAAAAAGGGCTGGAGGGGCTGGGGTTATAGCTCAGAGGTAGAGCGCTTGCCTTGCACTTGTGAGGTACTGGGTTTAATCTTCAGCACCATATAAAAATAAATAAAATAAATGAAGATATTGTTAAAAAAAAAAGAAGGGGGGGGGTGCTGGAGATGCAGCTCACTGGTAAAATGCCCCTGGGTTCAAAGTTCCTCAGTACCAGGGGGGGAAATGCATGTATTGGTTCACTGATATTATCCCATAATTCCCTTTAACTATCTTTTCTCCTTTTCATTTTTAAAATTTTATCCTTGCTCCTCTCACTGAGTGATTTCCATTGAACCATCTTCTAATTCACTAATACTTTCTTCTGCTTGGTCAAGCCTGCTGTTGAACTATTATATTGAATTTTTCAGTTCAGATGTTATATCCTTCAGCTTTATCATTTCTGTTTGGCTTTTTTTTTTTCAACCTCTTTGTTGAGATTTTCACTTTGTTCGTATATTACTCTCCTGACTTTGGTAAGCATCTTTGATTGAAGATTTTCAAGTCTCTGTCAGGAAAATCACATGTCTCCATTTCATTATGGTTTCTTTTTACAGATTAATATTGTTCTTTTATTTGGAACATATTTCCATGTTTCCTCATTTCTTAACTCTCTGTGTTGGTTTCTGCACATATGACAAAACAGCCACCTCTTCTTTGTCTTTATAGACTGATCTTGGATAGGTGGTGAACCTTACTAAACACCTAGCTAGAGATTCTGGATGTTTCTTAAATCTGTTTGTTCATATAAATTTTCATCTTTTTTAAAAAATAAAAAAATAAACAAGTTGTCATCTTTTTTTATTAGACCTCCCAGGAAACTAGAGTATTCTAAGTCTCATAGGTGCCCTGAGAAAGATAAGAGAAGAGCCAGTCCTGCAAGTAGCTGCTGGGATAATTGGGATGCTAGATGTGTGGTCCAATTTCCTTCTCACCTTAGGAAGAAGTTGGGAGCTGGAGTTTATCACCCACTTTCTCTACATTGAGCCAAGGAGCATACTTGTGACAAAAGCCTGTATGCTTGTTCAGATGCATGCCTTTTGAAATCATTTTTGTCACCTCCAGAAGTCTACCAAATGCCAGTCCCCATTAGCTCTCAGATATAGGCAAGTTAGAGTCAATCTCCAGTCTAATAACTCAAATAGTTGGGGTCTGGATGAGTTATTCAGTTCCTTCTAGGGAGAAGCTAGAGGCTAGATTTTATGGCTGGAATAAGTTGCTGGGAGGAGCCACAGGAAGTATCCACTCACTCATTCAAACTCCTGGGAATTGCCTTCCCTGTCAGTTCCAGGAAACTCAAAAAGTTGAGATAGTAGATGTGCAGTGTAACCGGTTCCAGGAGAAACTGGGAGCTGGGCTTCATTGCTAAAGCCATCTGGCAGGGGGAATCATGAGAAGAGCCTGCAGAGCCATTCAGAGCCACAGCTCTGTTCTCTGGAGACCTCAGGTGACTAGTGAACACTGAATTCAGCAGCTTCAGAAAAGATGAGTGAGTAGCAAACATGACAGTTGTTGCTTAGAAAGAAGCCTTGTTTTTATCACAGTAAAGCTGGGTATTGGAACATGTTTACACTCCCAGGGACCACTGATTGCCTGCCTTTTTGGCTTCCAGGTGCAGTCTAGTTAGGGTCCATACACTCAGGTAGCAGCTGGAAAAGTCAAAGATCTTGATGTACAATCTAAACCTTTCCTGATAGAGCTGGTCTTTATTGCTCTTATGCTCTGTGCTGCTCAAGGGGTAAAAGATATGAGAAGAGCTTGAATCTCTGTTTAAAGCTCCCTCTTCTTTCTCTGCAACCCCAGGGGACTAGTGAGCATTGGGTTCCATCAGCTTCCAGAGATAGGCACATTAGGAATCAGTGCCTTTGGTAGCAGCTATAAAAATTGGGGCACTAGATGAATGATCCAAACCCCTTCAGTCCTCAGGGAGAAACTGAGAGGCGAAGGATCCCCTCTGATTGAATGGCAGAGTGGCAGGGATGGATTTTGAAGTGGGAATTTTCTCATTGTCCAGCATACAAGAGTTTCTCAACTGGTTTCTGAATTTTTCTCAGGGAGAATTGATTCATATATTTATTTGGTGCTTCTGTGGGTGGAGGAAATGTCCTGAGACTCTTGTTTTGCCAAGACTCTTGTTTTGCCAAGTTCTCCCACAAGAACTTTCTGGTACCTTTTTATTGATATCAAACTTTATGAATATTACTTTGTTAGGTGTTGGATATATTTTAATGGCTACAAATCTCTTGAAATTTCTTCTGAGATATAATCAATTCACTTGAAAACAGTTTCAGTCTGTCAGTCTTGCTTTTATGTTTTCTTTTTTTAAACTAGCAAGGTCAATGAATTCCTAAAACTAAAGCAAGACTCTTAGGTGTGTTGGAAATAATTCCCCATAAATCTTGAGTTTTTCTCAGGTTGATAGAAACAGGGAATGTTTCTATTCCTGTATGAATGCCCAGAACTGTTACCTATAATTCTAGACAATCCTTCCCTTGGTCTGAGGTAGTTTCTGACATATATGCATTGATTGGTAATGAGCTAAATACTCAAGGGTCAGAATTTTCATTTTGTGGCGTTACCTTCTCTGCTGTTTTGTCCTGTCAAGTCTAACAGCCTGGTCCAGCTCAACCTTTTCTCTTCCGCTTAGGAATTCTGCTGGATTTCACCTGGGTTCTTTCCCTGCATCATGGCCTGGAAATTCTCTCAATTCAGAAAACAGGGACAGCAGGAAGGTTCAGCTTTCTTGTTTCCCCCTCTTTCATGTATCCCTGTCCTTCATCGTCTGACCTTTAGTATCTTGTAAACTGTTCTTTTATTCAAACTGCTGTTTATTTTTTAATTATTTCAGTTGTAAAGGTTAATCTGGTGCCCATTGCTCCATCTTGGGACAAACTACCAAAGGTTTGTTACTTGATTCTGTGTTTATATGTTAACTACATGATCAACACAGCAAATAGTAGCAGAGAGAAATATAGGAGATGAGAGACCTTTTAAAATATAACTTCAAAACAATCACAAATAAAATGAGAAAATAAGTGAAACTCAGCTCGATTTTTACCAGGCAAATACTAACAAAGGACTGAAAATTCTTTGCTTTCTTAGGTTAGTATAAAAGATTAAGTGAATTGGAAAATGCTGGAAGGGAAAAAATAAGACGACAGGATAAAAAGAGCAAGTTAAAATGTCATAAGAGAGAAAGAAGAAGATCTCCAGTCTTCCAGGAGATGGGCCCCATCTGCCTAAGTGAGGTGGGATTGGAGGGAGGAGAGGATTCCCAATTACAACTGGACACCAATGAGCAACGAGGGCTTTCTGTAGCTTGCTACTCCAAATGGTTACACCCAATGACTTAGAGATATTTAGTGGCTTTCGATTTCATTGAAGCCTCACGATTATGTTTTCTATATAGGCTAGTATATTAAATTCTTGACATAGTTGTTTGAGTATTTGGAAGCAAAGAGAGAATGAGGGAAAACTGAAGCTGTGAGCAAGGATCTGACAGCTCCTCCCCTGAAGGAGGAAGTGGGAATTTCTTCCAGTCTTGAAGAGACATTGTTCCTGGATGATCACCTCTTCTCTGAACTCTCTTCTCTGCATTCTTGGCTGAAAGACAGGATGAGTATTTCTCCCACCGCATCCCAAACTTCTCCAGTGAAATAGAGAGGTCACTCTGTCAAAAGTAGAAGTAAAACCAATTCTGAAAGGACACCATAGAAGCATATAATCTTCAAGCTGTTGGTGGGTGTTAGAGAAAACCTAACTGGACCACTCTGAAGGTCTCTTCACATTTTAAAGTTGTTGCTATTTGCCTAACAGAATTGTAATAACCTCAGCAGTCTTTGATGAAGAATTTTGTTGTTGTTGTTTATTAAGTTTTGTCAAATTTGTTTTTGTTTGTTTTGTTGTGGTGGCAGTGATGCTAGGGATAAAACTCAGAGCCTCATATATGCTAGGCAAGTGCTCTACCACAGAGCCACATCATTACCCTTGTCAAGTATTCTTATTTGTCTTGTTTAGATCTCTAGTTGAATTAACTTTCAAGATTTCCCATGAAACCATGTCCTGAGAGAACTTTCTGGAGACTCATGTGATGTGGGTTGTGCTCTTGAGCAACTTCTGCCTCTTCAATAACATTCAATCATACTTTCCCCCAAAATGGAAATATGGATCAGCATCTCATATCGTGTGTCTGTCTATCAAGAGGTGATAGTAAAAAATCAAAATAAAAAGGAAAAAAGAAGAAGGCAACTAGCAGCTGGAAAAAAATGTGATAGTAAAATGCTTTTGGGGATCTATAAATATAAGTGAATTCTGACTCATGAAAGGCTTTAATAATTTGGTTTTAACAAATCCAATCAAAATCCCATGACTAGAGATGGAGGAAGCTCTTTGCTCAGCTCTTAACAATAATCATTTATTTGTCCCCAAACATTTCTTGAGAAGCTCCTATTTTGCCAGCCTTTATCATGTGCTCTCAAGAATCTTGAGTAAGCTATTAAGAGATATTTTCTGTTCCACACTAACAACTAGATTAGATTTTTAAGAAGACAGTACTTCATTTTCACTCGATTTCAGAACACCGAAGGCCAGTTGGTAAGGAGGTGTGTTTTTACTGTGGTACTCAGAAAATTCTGTAATTGTGTAGCTTTATGTTAAAAATTTTATGGAAGCTTGTTCAAAAATACCAAGCAAACAATGGTCATTCCTAAAAAATGTTTTGTATCATATTGTCATTTGTGTGTAAAATTGGAAAAAAAACACACTTAAGTACCATCTGTCCTTATTATTCTGAACTTTTAATTTCCTTATAAAGTGGACATTTAATAGCAAAAACTTCAATGATGTTGCCAAATTCCATTATGAGCACGACTATTTTGACTTGTCCTTCAAACCCCAAAATTTTGCAAGATTTATTTGTGTTATGAAATTCAAGGCAAACCTCTCGACTATGCCTGTTGACTGAGCCAGAATTGACATTTGCTTCTGTGCAGGAAAAATGCTTTAACTGCCAAGCCAGTATCTCTGTACAATTAGAAGCAAATATCATGGCAAGGAAGTAAGTACTTCCTAAAACGATCTTTAGCTGTGAGCATAGAAGAATGGAAACTCAACTTTCTTTCTTTCTTTCTTTTTTTTTTTTTTTTTTGGTACTGAACCCAGGGGCACTCGACCACTGAGCCACATCCCCAGACCTATTTTGTATTTTATTTATAGACGGGGTCTTACTTTTGCTTGGTGCCTCACTTTTGCTGAGGCTGGCTTTGAACTCATGATCCTCCTGCCTCAGCCTCCCAAGCCAACTGGAATTACAGTTATATGCCACCACACCTGGCAGAAACTCATCTTTCTTGGGGTAACTCAAAAAAAAAAAAAAAAANAAAAAAAAAAAAAAAAAAAAAAAAAAAAAAAAAAAAACAGCTACCAAGTAACTTCTTGGTATTTGGTGGGAGGCACCCACTCTGAACCCAGATGATAAATCAGCATGTGTGTGATGAGGGACCCCAGAGCCAGGTTCTTCCTTGGTGCTATGCCCTGTCCTTACTTTTCCTCCCTGGGGTGTCCCCATGCCAGCTCCAGAACTCTATCCTGGAGATGTCACAGTTTGACACCAAATTACAGTAGAGCACATTTGGGAGACAAACTCTTTGTCATTTTTAAACCTCTTTCGTGTTCCATGAGCATCTTTGCCCTTAGCCCCTTTTTCTATGGATGCAACACTTTCTCCTGGGGCTCTCAACAGGGGGCTCCCTAGGGGCATCTTTAGTTTGTCTCTTCCCCCTGAGTGATGGCCTTTCAATTGGAAAACTCTGCCACAGATCCATCCATTACGATTTCTACCCACTGTCTTCCAGCCATACCACTTGCTTTTCTTATGAAGCATGAAGCCTTGAGATCATCTGGAACCTGTTCCTTTTCTTTTCCTCTCCATATCAAGTAAACTACTAAAGTCTATCCTTAAAAATTTTCAAGAGTCTCCAAAATGCACCGTTTCCTTTCTCTTCTTAGTGACTTCTCATCATGCCAGACCAAGTCTCCATGCCTCGTTAGACCACTGACTACAAACCCAACTGTTTTTTTTCTGGCTGCTCCTTTGGAACTGACGCTTTGCTTACTTTCTGTGGTTGGTTTCTGAGTCTACCCTCTCCTCCTCCTTGGCTTGTGGATCCTTTCTGTATTCCCCTTCTTTCTACACTCAGCTTCTAAGGTCCAATCACTTCCCACACCTAACATCTTTGTCAAAAGAGGGATTTAGATGTCATTTTTTATGTACTTGTCATAATAATATGTTTTAAATGTGGCTTTACAGCTGTCACTTTCTTACTTAGTAACTTTCCATAACTTCCCATTGTCTATATAAAGTCCACATTCTTTGGCCTGGTTGGTATTTGAAGACCTCTAATAATCTGACCTCCAAATCCCTCTCTAAATTTATTTTTCATAGCCCCCCAACTCAAAACTTCTATTCTGAAGGACTCTGGAACACAAAATAGGAATTCAGGTCCTAGATATTTGTACATCCAGGACCAGCTCCCTAGGACACTGTCCCTATCACTGAGTTCTGCTTCTCCTTCAAGAGTCACATCGGGCCCTCTATTTGTAATGAAACCTTCCTCACTCACCCCGTCATCTGCCAATTACACTCTCCTGTCCCTGTTCTTATGTGACCTCCTTT
This sequence comes from Marmota marmota marmota, assembly GCF_001458135.2. Classification (NCBI taxonomy): domain Eukaryota; kingdom Metazoa; phylum Chordata; class Mammalia; order Rodentia; family Sciuridae; genus Marmota; species Marmota marmota. The sequence continues at coordinate 1,679,346 of NW_026000142.1, forward strand.
GCTGGCTGGTTTTATTTGCTGCATTTCATTCTTATTTGCTTTTTGAGGTATATGTTCTATTTCCCCATTCTCCTTGTAGATAGTGTCTTGCTCAAACACTGTGGTTCCTGATAAATCATGTTCACCAGGTAGTTCCTTTACCATTTGTCCAGGACACTATCCTACCCACATAAAATATATATATATATATATATATATATATATATATATATATATATATTGTATGAGAAAGCAAATGACACTATCTTCCCCCTCATCCTAAAGGGCTCATCTTTGAAGAAGTTACCCCAATAAATTTTGGAAGCAATACAAGCAGAATCTCTGGCGGTATTTCAATGTACCCTCAGGATTAAATACAGGTGAATAAGCAGGAATGAAAATCCAAATTGAGTGTGGGCCCAATACAGTTATGTTTTATTCCTTGGCCTTTACCTGATGTGGCATCCAGCCAAAGAATTCCCTATCTCTGAGAGCATCTGTTCTTGGTTTTATCTGTTTGATTTCCTTGTCTAGAAACTTCCCATTATTGCAATGACCCCTTTTAGCTTCCTGGCTTTTTAGAGTGTCGAACTCTGGCTTCTGACCCACCCTCCTGACTCTGCCACCTTATCTGCCCACATTCTTCTCCTGCCACCAGGTCTAGCCAATATGCCTTCAGCACTATATTTTCCTGTTATCGAACACTCTGAAATTGTCATTCAAGGTCATATTTTGAGGGTCTTTTGTGAGTCACACTTTTTAAAATTTGGAGACTGTCTTAGATGACCTAGGCGCATTTTAATTCTGGCTTGTCTGTGTCTTGGTACAGGTTCTTAAAATTTTGACATTAAAAAAAATGCTAACAACTTCAGGTTGCTTTTGTCTTATAAAATTATCTATGAATATCTATGATGGGTCAGAAGAGTCATAACTAAGAGATGAGCCTCTGTGAGGATTAGCTGATGGCATCTGTCAAATTTGCAGGGCAGCCCTCTTACTGAGTGCCTTAGCTGTCAAAGCCAGCTCTCCAGAACTGATGTGTTCCTCTGAATCCATGGAGCACAGTAGTCTTTGCATAATTTTCTTCATGTATCTTAAATATTAAATATATAAACATCTAGTTTGCTGTATAAAATTCACTATTGCCTTAAATCAAGTATCAGAAAGTGAATGGTATAGATAGTGTCTAGCTGAATCAGGAAGAATTTGATGATGTCCACGCTAGTGCTAGGGGACAGGCTCAGGGAATCTGAGCTGTCAGCTGATGAGGTCACTGCCCTTGAATTCATCCTTCCACCAGAAACTTGGTTCCTGCTCAGGACCCATGTCATCAGTGATGATTAATATTCATGAGGAAAGCACTTCTCTGTTTACCACTGGAGAGTAAAGAAAAATTAAGCTTGGGACAGCTGGATATTCCCAGGCCAAGAGTGAAGTTGGATTTCTACCTCACACAACATACAAAAATTAACTCAAAATAGATGAAAGATCTAAATGTAAGAGAGAAAACTCTTAGGAGAACACAGGCATAAGTCTTAGGGAACTTGGAATGGGAAAAGACTTTCTAGATATCTACTAAAAGCAGAGGCAACCAGTAAACAGAGATAAATTGGAGTTCATTAAAACTAAAAAAATTTGCATTTGAAAAGACACCATCAAGGAAGTGGAAGGCAACTCTGAATGAGAATATATTTACAAGTCACATAGCTGATAAGGATCTGTATCCAAAATATTTATGAATTTCTTACAACTAAGCAATAAAAAGAAACCAATTTAGAAATGGACAAAGAATTTGAATGGGAAAAATAAGCACCTAAGAAAGACAATGGACATCATTAGCATTTGAGAAATTTAAATGAAAAACTGCAATGAGGCACACATCATGCTCACCCGGATGTTATGATTTAAAGAGACAGATGACAGTAAGGTTTGAAGAAGATGAGAAATTAGAACCTTCATAGATTGCTAATGAGGATCTAAAATGATGCAACCACTTTGGAAAACTGGTAATTCCTCAAAAGTTAAAAATAGAATGACTGCATAGCCCAGCAATTCTACATCTAGGCATATACCCAAGGAAATTGAAGCCACATGACCACACAAAAACTTGTACACAAATATTCATAGCAGTATTATTCATAATATCCAAAATGGAAACAATCTAATTTTCTACCTACTGATGAATGGATTAGAAATAATCTATGTCCATACAGAGGAATATTATTCATCAATAAGCAGAAATGGTATGCTGATACATGCAACACCAATGAAACTAAAAAATAAAAAAAAATAAGTGAAAGAAGTGAGACACAAAAGGCCACATATTACATTATCTCATTTATATGAAAGTAGACAGAAAACAGATCATTAGTTACCAGAGTTTAAGGAAAGGGGAAATGGAATTGACTGCCAGTGGATACGATGTATCTTTTGAAAGGGAAACAGATTATGTAATTAGATAGTGGCCATGGTTGTACAACTCTGTGAATACCCTAAAAACCACTAAATTGTGTACCTTATCTTTTCGTGGTCCTGGGGATTGAATCCAGGGGCACTTTACCACTGAGCCGCATCCCCAGCCCTTTCTATTTTTTACTATAAGACAGGGTCTTGCTCTGTTGCTCAGGCTGGCCTTGACCTTGCAATCCTCCCAAGTACCTGAGATTATAGGCATGCACCTCCATGCTTGCCTTAAAGATTATACTTTAAAGAGGGGAATGTCCTAGTAGGTAAATTTTATTTCCATAAAAGAAAATTACAGCAGTCTTGATCTTAACTCCCTGATCAAAGAGCTCTGCTTCCTTTTGCCTTCCATAGCCAATCGCCTATCCACCCAAGTTCTTGACATGTGAAATTATTTTCCCACTTAAAATCTTCACCTTTATTTGTCAAGGCACTAGGCAGGGGTTTCTGTGAAATCTGGTGTGTTTTCACTAGCCCGCCCCATGTTGGCATGGACCAGTGTCTCTCATATTTCAAGATGCAGGTGCAGTGGCTTCAGAATTGTCCCACTGGGGTGCCTCACTTTTGCAAATACCTCTATGCTTTGCCCATTGTACTGAAAAGAATATTTGAATATTAACAATGTCTTAAAATATCAATAAGTTTTGCCTTCAAATTTATTTGAAATGGAAGACAAACCACATGGTATACATTTATTGGAATTCCAGGGGTAGTAGACATGTTGCTCATGCTGTTAAATAATAGGAGAGAATCCTTTTCTCAGTGTTTGGAAGTAAGTCTGCATAATAATAACTTTCTCCAGCTTTGGTGGATATTATTACACCATGCTTAAGTTATGCTTTAGGCTTCCTCTTCCCCAGGTAATGAAACTTTGTCAACAGTTAGCAAAGCCATTGTGGGTAGATAGTCAAAATCTCAACTGAACCAGAAACAGAAAAGGGAATGGGGACAGTGACTCATGAAGGGAGCAATTTTTTTCTTGAGGTCAAAGACAAATGGCCAGAATGGGGGTGGGAGGGTTGGATTTTGCTAGTAGTAAGGTAGATATCTTTGCATGCTGAGCAGTTCCAAATACCTTCTCCAACTTATCTTCATTATTTATTCTTTATCAAGACCCATTTCAGAAGAAACATTTAATTTTGGTATAATATGGCCAGCTTACTCAGTGAGTTAACAAGTCCAAAGAGAAAGGAAGATCCACGTCTTTTAAGGGAGCATTCAGTCCCAGCCATGGGAGAAAGGTGGGTCTTTTTTCAAAAAGTCAACTTAGGACAATATCACATGAGGACAATATCAAGTCACTCCTGAGAGACCTGTTGTTCTGTTGCCCAGTATGTCTGGATTCTTTACTTGAGTTCTTAGTTTTAGATCTAGGACAGATGTAAGCTGTTTCTTCACATTTTTTACCCTGCTGTCCTCTTTATCCGACACTCATCTTCTTGCCCTCTCACTTAGGTTGCTTCATAGGGATTCATAAGCTTGGTCCAGGAACATCTTCCTTCTGTTGTGGCACTAAGCCATGTGCCCTGGAATTTGACTAAGAGATGGGGAAGCCCAACTGATTCTGGTAAAACACTGAAGTCTCTCTCTCTCTCTCTCTCTCTTTCTCTCTCTCTCTCTCTGTCTCCTGTCTAATATTTCTAAGCCGGTGGTGTTCAACCTTCAGTGGGCACCAGAATTCCTGGAGGTGGTGATAAAGAGAACATGGGCAGGCTTATTAAAACACAAATCACTCTGTCCCCTCCGCCCAGAGTTTGTGATTCCATAGATTTGGGGTGGGGACTGTGAATTTACTTTCGAAAACTTCTTCCCAGGTGCCTCTGATGCTGCAGATCAGGGACCATACTCTGGGAAACCCTGCCCTGGCACTTTTCCAATTTGTATTTTCTCTGTTCTTATTAAGCACAATCACAATTAATCCAAATAGATGAGACTTACATAATTTTTAGGTGATATTGATTTTTTTTGTGTGTTCTTATATAAAATTCTATAAATTTAGTTTAGTAATTAAAAAATTCACTAAAGTCTATTATTTGGGGATGAATTATCAAGATAAAAATATGTAGTATGATTTGATTAAAAAAATGCTAGAACAGTCAGGATGCAGATCATTAAGTCTCAGTTTATACTTTTATAATATTTCTTCTGCCTTTTAACCTCTTCTCTTTCCCCCTCTCTCCCTTCCTTCCTCCAACACTTATTTAGTACTCTCTCTGTATCTGACACTTAACCAAGCCCCAGGCTACAGAGATAGATTAGTAAGGGATAAAAAGTAAGTTTGCAGCCAAGACAGAAAGACAGACATGAAAAGCAAGTGAATACAGTGATATGTGTCATGGGCTGTAGCAGAAGTGAGGATGTGTACCACAGTGTACAGGCACAGCACGGGCTATGCAGGAGGGGTGGCAGGATGGCAGGAAAGATGTCCACAGAGCCTGAACTGAGAAGCCAGCATGGAACTTGTAGTCTAATCAGAAGGAATGGGAATTATAATAGTATTAATAGTACAGCAATCCCTCCCCTTTGCTCAGTTGTTTAACTTGCACCTTTAAATAAAAGAATTATGAGCTGGTAAAGCCTTGAGTAAAAAATAAGAAACATGATACTTAAAAGTTCATACTTTAAAAGAAAATAGCTAGTACATACTTCAACTGTTAGACATAGTTATTTAATAACTTTGTCGGCTGATAAATTGTAGAAATATTTTAGGGAAATTGAAGAAGGTCTATATTACAAGATTGTAACACATGTGTTCTGGATCAACTGAGACTGGCAGACCCTGGGGCGGTGCAGTGGAAGGCCATCAGTGAGGGAGGACTCAGTGGCAGAGCAGGAGGAAAATCTTTCTTGTGAAAGGGCGCCATCTTCTGGCCAGCCTTTCTGGGATGGCTGGGACATGGGCTTATCTCAGAAACAGATTCATTATGCTCTGGTCATCTACTCCAGGACACTTCTCAGGAATCCTTTCTTCTGCTTATAAAACGAACACATGTTCTGGACCTCTACTATGTTAGATTGCAATAATGGTGGCTGCATGAATGGGTGGTTAGGAGGCAGTAGAAAAAAAATAGCAGGGAAGAGAATCAGCACATCACCCTTTTGAAGCACTGGCCCTTGGAATTACTGTTGAATAGAGCTAAGGCCTGGGTCTTTTCACTTGCAACCCTTGCAATTTCGAGCACAATTCTTAGCATCACTGAGCCTCAGGGCTTTGCTTTTTTGTTTTTGTTTTTTGTCTGTGAATTTGGAATATGATATGAAATTTTAATAAGGACAAAACAAGATAAAAGTGTGAAAAGTTTGTAACATATTATTACTAAAACGACAGCAAAATAGCCACACACACACACACACACACGCACACAAATCATTTAATATGAATGCAGTTTAATCAATCTGGACATTATATGGAAAAATACAGTTATCTGCCAGTATGCTTAAAAGTATTACAATGAGTTGCTCTACAGTTATAAATTATTTCAGACAGACTCACCCTCAAGCCTGAGAACCACAAATTTATCAATGTGTCAACCAGTCCACGTACTGGGAGAATCATATGACAGCAACTCAGCTTTTATTTATATTTAGTGGCTTGGGTTGAGTTGGAATCTTGAACTAAAAAACACAGCATCCTTGAGAAAAGGGCTAGAATGTTATAATTATTGAAATTATTCAATTATTATTGAAACAAGAAAATATTTTTAGTGGAATAAACTCATTCATGCTAAGTTTTGCAAAAAAGGAAGTTTCACAGTTATATTTTTAGTGAAAGTAAAAGCTAAATGGACCGTTTCAAGCAGCCTGAACCTATATATGTGCCCGTATAAAAAGAAAAATGGAAAAGTGTGATCCCTATATTTTATCATCAGGGATAATCTTCAACTCTACTGCCTTAAAAAACCATGAATTTAGAATATTCATGAATCTACCTTCTCTAATTTTTAATGAATATATGATTATTATAATTTTAGTCAAAAAGATAAACTAAAATAGAGCTGCTTGAGCCAAGAGTCACTTATGAGATGACAGACACCAAACTACATGCTTTGCAAGTATTAGCTTGTCTGATCCTCACAACTCAGGACCCATTTTACAGGCAAGAAGCATGAGGCTTAGAGGGTTGTCACTGGTCTGGGGCTTTCACCTATCATTCATTCAGAGCAGGGCTTAGAACCCAGTTTCTAAATGAGATCCTTATGCTTTGCTACTTTACTAGTTGGTTTTTCATTTTCCATGATGGATTGCAAGTTACAGTCAGCCTCCTACTGCCCAGAGCCTGTATCTTGTCACTCAGCAAGACAGTACCTTCAGTGAGATGTCCTCAAATCCCTGCCTCCAGGTATAGGTATAATTGAACCAGAACCTAGAAATGACTAGCCCTCATACAGATGCCCATGGAAGCTGAGGATCCAGGGTGCTATCCCTGTGTCCGCGATGGCCCTAGATTGAAGCAGTAGAAGTATATTCCTGGACCTTGGCTAAAGACTAACCTACAAGGGCTTCAGAAAGTTTCTGGGCAGTGGAAGGGCAGAGGGGGCTTTGCTTCAAGAAGTCCTGAGGTGTCCATCCATGTTATCTTATTCACATGCATCAAGAAAGAGCCTTTCCTTCAGGAAGGAAAACAATCTTTTCTTACCCAAGAAGCTTTAAAAATAATAGCTTGAATTTCTTCCTTTGAGACTTTGAGCCTTTTACCTGATTTGATAATTTTGTTTCTAGTACATTTTCTGTGTTTCTCCCTAATTCTATATGAGGGAACTATGTGGGAAGGCTAGATCCCACCCCAGCCCTCCTGTGCATTCTTGTGGTCCAGAGTTCTAAATGTTGGGCCCTTGTGGCCTGGGCTTGGGGGATCTCTGGCTACCACCAGCTGGGCAGTTTCTCTCAAAAAGTGTTTGGTCTGTTGGCTTGAATCTGCTTTGTGTACATCTTAGATCTCACCTCAACTGAATTAGTGACTCATAGAAAAGAAGAATTTTTGTTTCTCTAGAATGCTTGGAAATTAATATTGACATTCCTAACTGTGGTATGCTTTCTATCCCATATCTACTAATAATAATTTAAGGAAAAATAAATGAATCTCTGCCATCTGCTAGGAATAATGAATCATGATAGTATGCACAGGGTATGATTCTATTGATCTTAGAAAGCTAGGAAGTGTGGGATTTTGTCTAAATAGTTGCTATACTTTTCTCTATTTTTTCTGTCACAGAGACATACAAATGTGTCTCTGCCTGGAAACATTTAAAAAATAGAATATGTCTAATACTAATACTAAATCTGTATACTAAAGGTAGTGTTCCAGAAATTGTTTTAAGTATGTATGTGTATCAATCATATACATCTAAATACATAATGTATGTGTGGTGAATGGATAATAATACCTAAACATTGCCCATGAAATTTGTATTAAAAAGTACTATGATCTCCATTCACAGATGAAGAAGCTGAGGCACAGAAAGCTTAGTAACTTGTACAAGATGACACAGCAGGCAGTGATGGGGCTGGAACCTCTGTTTACCCACCAGACCAGTCCCCCCATGATTGGCTGTTTCTTGGGTGACCTAGGAGGCACTCCAGGTTTTTGTGGTCTCAAAGAGCCCTAGGAAGGAATTTTTCTTGGTGTAAATTGCACCCAGGACTTGGGTCAGTGGTATATATATTTGGGGGATCGATATTATGTTAATCCCGATTCTACTGCCTCTGAGCTGTATGCCCTTGGCATGTTCCCTGAACTGGATCTCACTTTCCTTATCTGTAAAATGGAGATGATAGCTTCTGTCCTTACTTGCACAGAGGGGTCATGAGGACAAATGACATGAGGGATCTCAAGGCACCTGGAAACACTTGAAGTGTTGCATAATCTTTCAGAAATGATTTCCTACGTGGTCACAGTTAATTTGGGAATGCCAAGCTACAACTTTATCCGAGACCACATAATGTGGCCCTCTGCACACATCAGTGCTATATTAACATCTTTCAAATGTGGAAGGTCAGCTTCAGGCTTATCTGACACCATCCCACCAATTTGGGCCAGGGTGGGCCAAGAACCCGAGTGTCAGACAGCTCTGTCATGACCTGCCTCTTGTACTGAGAAGTCAAGGTAGTTTGGGAATGGCTTGTTGTCGTGATCTGTTTTATTCCTGATAGCTGTTCTGAGATGAAAGACTTCCTTCTCTAAGTTTTGTCCTTCATTACTTACAGAAGAAGACTGCATAAGCTGGGCGTGTCGAAGGTCACCCAGGTGGATTTCCTGCCCAGGGAAGTAGTGTCCTACTCCAAGGAGACGCAGACCCCTCTTGCCACACATCAGTCTGAAGGTGAACTATTCCTTTTGCTTACTTTACTGATTGTTTCTGCATTGATTGGGAGTGACATCCTTCTTATTGTTTGCATATCTTACCATAAGCCATCTTCATAGGCTAGAGACACAATGACACAGAGAAAGCCCAAAGCACCTTTTTTCCTGATTTTGAAAGTTCTGGAGAGGGAATTCAGTGATACTCCTCCAAGGGACCCATGAACTTCAAAGTGAATAACTAGTGAGATCACCTTATGTCAAAATTATGTGAGTAGGGTGAAAATCATCAAAGTCCTGTATAAGTGACACTTTGTGAATATTGTAATAAGAGTGTGTACATTCAGATTCATCTTTGCAAGGGTCAGCAAACCCCACAGTCTACCACCTGTTTATAGAAATCAAGTTTTATTGGGATATAGCTACCTCCAGCTATTTACATCTATGTCTCCTTTCTTGCCACAGTGGTCAGATTGAGTAGGCATGAAAGAGAACTTTTGACTCACAAAATATAAAATTTTTCATCCTTTACAGAAAATCTGGTGACCTCTGATTTGCTCGGCAAATTCGGATAACAATACATCATAGTTTCTGACTTTAACTTAAAAATGTTTTCCATGAAAGCTTTACGTAAGTGAATAGGAATTGAACTTCCTACCTCCTTTATGTGTACCAGAAAATACCAACTGAATAATTCACATACAGATCCCAGTGAATCATAAAAAAGTTACTAATAAGAAAAGTTGACAGTTACTAATAGGGCATTATGTAAAAATGTGGATGTGTAACCGATGTGATTCTGCAATCTGTATTTGGGGTAAAATTGGGAGTTCATAACCAACTTGAATCTAATGTATGAAATATGAAAAAAATAAAAAAAATAAAGTTATAAAACAAAAAAAAAGAAAAGTTGAAGTTGATAAATCAAAATGCTTCTTAGAATACAGACTACACCAAAGCTCAATTACATTGAAGTAAATGTTGGAGATATGTATACTGAAAATAGAATTGGTGAAAGTCATACTGTTAGAAAGTGACATTGTGTATATAGCAGAGCAAATTCTCTCTTTACTCATCTTCTGTTATAGTTTGGCATAGTAAGGAGGATATTAGAGTTCTTGGTTTGTTGTTGTGGTATAGTAAATAGTCAACAAAAGCCCCAAGAATAAAAATGAGAGCTGGGGATGTGGTTCAAGCGGTAGTGCGCTCACCTGGCATGCGCGGGGCACTGGGTTCGATCCTCAGCACCACATAAAAAAATAAAAATAAAGATGTTGTGTCCACTGAAAACTAAAAAATAAATTGAAAAAAAAAAGGGAAAAAAAGAATAAAAAATGATTAGCATTTCCTGCTTGATTTACAGCAGATATCTAAATCACTGCAGCTCATGCAAGCTGCAAAGATTTTAAATTTCGGTTCTAAACACATATTGTCAAAGGCAGAATGAATCTTAGTCCTTGAAGGTCAGCACTGCCTACAGGCCTTCTGAAAAGCTTTGATCACTACAGGTGTTTGGGGGGCAGTTCCTTGGAAGCAAGGCCTCCATTGTTCAAGCTCTATAGGGAAAAGAATTTTCAAAGCAAACATGTAGCACCCTCTGGTGGTGAAAGTTTGAACAAACCAGTCAACAAAAGAGACCTGTATATTAAAGTGGCAGAAAATACCAAGTTAGAAGAACCTTTGGGAGTTCTATCCATGGGCCTCCAGACAAGAACAGGAAGAGCATTAAAAAACAGCCTCACCACCCAACCAAAACATTTGTTTGAGTTAATTTGCTGCCAGAGGTATTTGCAGAGCTGTAGTTGGAGGTATGTTTATTTAGCCCCAAATTTGACCCATAACATAAAGTTATACAACTGAAACAGGAGAAGGAGTGAATTATTTTTTTTAAATGTGTGTACTCAAGATATTGGAAATGGTACAGAAATATTTACAAGGGAAGATAAATTAAGGATGAAAAGGCATCAGCTCTAAATTTTTAAACTGGAACACATCAAAAGGAAAAGCCTGTACATTTCATTTTATTACTGCAAAGAGAGCTGGGGAGCCCTCATTATGCTGTGGTCCAAGCAGCAGGAAAGGAGGAATTTATTTCTCAGCTATTGGCAGAAGTTCTTTCTGTTTTGTTAACAAGACCCGTAGAGCTTTCTTGTGGTGATAGACATTTAGATGGTTCAAATTCCACATTACAGATTTGAACCCAAAGCTAGCTACCGTAGCTCTTGACATTAAAGCCATCCCTGATGGGTTTGGACAGAAAAGCCCTTAGATTTGGGTTCAGCGGATTGTGCTGTCACCACAGGCATTGACTTGACCTTTGGCTGCCTGTAGCCAGTAGGCTGTTGAGATGCCTGGCACCCGCCTCTCACCTGCTGTGTGAAGGCAGCTGGCAGGAGGAGAGGGCGCAGCGAAGAAAGTCAGCAGCGAGGTCCTTCCACGTGGCAGATTTGAGTTGGCTCTCCAATTGGGGTTTGAGCCATGGCAGTGTTTTTATGACAACTGCAGCCTTTCAGAGGCAGGAACACCAACTACTGAGTTTTAGGACACAGTGAGGGTCTTGGGTGGATAATGTTTGAAGCTGCTGTATATATAAAATCCACTTTACTGCTCATAATATATGAAATCCTGATGATTATTTTTTTAAGTCACTGTTTGACCGTGGACAGTTTAATGATATTCAAACTGGTGATCTCAGAGCACTGATTTTGTTCTACTTCTAATGGAGTTCAAATGTAGTCACTTCCTACATATTTCCATTTTATTATTATTTTTTTTAATGAAGGAGAAGGTACTTTGGATATGCCAAGCTTAAGCCTCCTTTCTCTGTGTGCTCCGTAATGAACATACTCTTCATACTGGCATTAACTTGGGATATAATGATCCGTTTTTGATAAATACTCCAAAAATTGATTTAAACTAGAAAGATTTCAAAATACAGTCTCTAATGAATACTGTTCTTTCAAATAAGTTAGACCTTCCTTGTCTGCTTAGGTCATTAGTTGTAGGGAAAGGAGCCCTGAGAAATAGAGAACACTGATTTGGAGCAGGCTATCTCTACCCCCCAAACATTTTAAACACATGCTTTTTATTTCCAAGTAGTAAGGAAAGGAAAAAAAAAATGGTTCCCTGCCAAATTGCCTCTGCTTTGCTTATTATAATATTTCCCTGGATTGTCCATGAGATCCTGGGGTTAGGGAGCCAGTCTTCTGTGTGTTTATTATAGTGAGTAAGTGACTGGCTCCTAATAGGCACCCCACAAAGCTGTTGAGTGACAAAGATGTTGCCTGGCATCTCTAGCAGCTCCAGGTTCTGTATGGCTCCCAGGTATGAGAGTTTCCTAACCTGCTGGAAAGACCCCAGCCAAGCTGAGTGGGAAGGAAACTTCTGCAACCTGTTGATCGTGTTGAAGAGTTCTCTGAATGGCCTCTCTTCTTCCTGGATCTTACAAAGGGGAACTTTGTCATCACATTTTATCCACTGCATCCCTGTTCTTCCCTCTTATACCTTGTTTCTTCTACCCAAGAAATATCAAACTGCTTGCATTTTTCCAGGGTATCCTGCAGGCTCATGCCTTGGTACATTGACGCATTCTGTGTTCCCTGACTCAAATGGCATCAATCCCATGTGCCTTCCTTTAGGAGTGTGCTCAGTGGCCAGCTTCTCCTTGGTAATTCCTCTTCTGGTTGACGTTTCCCTCGAGCTGCTGGTATAATCTGTTTCCCCCTTATCACACTGTATTTAATTATTATTTATATGTGTACCTTTTAGTCTGTGATTTCCTAGAGGGCAGGATGTGTGTTCTTTACCTTTATACCCAACACAGTCCCTGGCTGAAAGAAGGTGCTTACTAAACATTGATGCAAAAATGAAGAATGAGGTGATACTAGAGTACTAAAGCTATAGAAACCGCACACAGAGATGGAAGAAGGAAGAGGAAATACTGTATATCAGCGAGTGTGATCCATGCATCAAGTCTGGCTCTGGTTTTCTGACGTTCATATGGAAAAATCATGTGGGTGAGATTCTGTGGTGAGGGGAGGTCCTGTTTCTGTTTCAGTCAGGCCTCTGTTTCAGGCTGGTGCAGACATTGACTACTCCTGAACATGATAGTTAGGAAACCTGAAGGAGAAAATCACTGAGGCTGCCTGGGTTGGCTCAGGATAGAGCAAAGCAGGCTTTCAAGACTTTACTGTGCAAAGATGCTACTTAATGTAATTTGTGGGTAAAAGAGCTCTGCAGGCAGGTGGCTAAGGAAGGTTTTTGTTTCACTTTTGAACTTTAAAAAATATATATTCTCTTTCAGATAGAGAATTGCTATTTTGACTTCCAATCCTCTCTACACTCACTATAGAAGCTGCACACAGAGAAATGGTTGCTATAAGGGAGTTAAAATAGTCTAGCCCAGTAGAAACATGTGTCACTGTTAATTTTAAAAATCTATTTTATTTAATGCCATACATTCAAAAGATTGTTATCTCAGTATATAATCAGTATAAAAATTCTCAAGGAGATATTGCACCTTCTTTTTTTATACGGCATCTTCAAAATCTGGTTTGTGCTTTACACTTGCCGCATACCCAAATTCAGACCAAAATTTTTCATCAAAAATTCTTGAACCAGGGTTGGATCTCAAAACTTTGCAATTAAAAAGTAGATTCACATACTAATGTTGTTCCTAATATGTTAAAAACTTTTCTGACAATTGAATCAGATGTATATTTTAATATGTAAACAATTAATTGCAGTTAAATAAACAAAAAAATATAGTACCTTGGCTACATTAGCCATGTGTCAAGGACTTAGTCACTGCATGAGGCTAGCAGCTCCTGGTCATCATTTCACAGGTTGAGCAACTGGGACCCAGAGAGCCAGCCTGCCCTTCACTTCACCAGGCTGGACAATGGGCTTGGGTGAGAAGACCACCCAGGTTCATAGGAAAGCTGCATGACGGTATTCTGGATTCTCCTCCTTTTTGAGAAATCAGCCATATCCACGCAGGCATCAGATGGTTTGACTGAAGCAAATCTGTCTCCTAGTAAGGCAGCTCAAGCCTCATCGTTTCATCCCAGAAGCCAGTGTGGGAAACCTCTGAGTTCTCCCTTCATAGTCCTGAGTGTAGGCATTGGGGATATCCATCCCTTTCACACCACCTTCGTGCTGTCAAAAAGGACCATCAGAGTCCATGCTTGACCTCTTGTCACTTATCTCTCCACCTTTACTGCTCTCTTCTCTCCCCTCTTTCCATATGAGACACACTAGCACTTAAGTTTTAAGTTTTCTCATACCTCCTTTCCTCAAAAGTATAAATTTTTGATTTAAAAAAAATTGCCAATGTCATTTTTGGAGAATACAAAGGGAAATGTTTTGTTGGAACCTTAAAACTGAAATTAGGCAAGTGTGTGGTGGCAACCTGTGGTGGCATATGAATGCACATTAAAAATTTCTAGTAAGATGATATACAAAGTTGGTAGGAATGATAGTGGGATGAGTTAGACATCATTACCCTAAGTACATGTAGGAAGACATGAATGGTGTGAAAATACTTTGTGTATAATCAGTGACTTGAACAATTGTGCTCTATATATGTAAAATGAGATGAATTGCATTCTGCCATCATATATAACAAATTAGAATAAATAAATAATTTTTTAAAAGATGATATACATACTAACCCTATTTTTAGTCTCTGTTGCATGATAACAATAGACTGTTCCAGAGCATTATTGACACCTGATTTATTTTTCTTTCTTAAAATATGCCTGATATTTACCCTTTGACACTTGTTTAAAGTCTTAATTCTTTTTCAGAACAAACTATAGAGCCCCCAGGCCCTTGTTAACAAAGGTCTGAGATTGGGGGACCCTCTCCTGGGATATTAGCTTTCTTTAAAAAAGTTAATTTTAAATCATCTTGGCAAGTCTCCTGGAATTCAAATATCAGATAGAAACATAGATATTACAGACTTTTTGAAAAAGATATTTATATTGAACAGGAAAATTCTTCTTGTTTAATAAAAAAATTATTTTCCCCTCTCTCAACCACTTTTTTAAAAGCTATGGTTAAGAGAGCTTTCATGGTTTAATGCTTGATTTAGATTAAAATCACTGACTAATGCAGTGGTCTTAATATTACAATATTATCATCCTAAAAAGTTTATAAAGCCTCTAGTGATAGTACCATTGCAGTACAATCAACTCGCAGTAAAACATACTCATTTATCCAGAATATCCTTGTAAATTGGGAAAACAAGATGGAGCTAAATGACAACTAAAAATGAAACTAGAAAAATTAGAAATCCAATAAAAAAGACAAAATGCAGATCAAGACCTGGTATATGGAGATTCTGTCTTATTCCCTATGCTTCCTTAATGTGTAGTTCTATAGAAAGAGGAAAGACCTAGAGAAGCTTGGCCTGAGAATACCATGTGAACTTCAGTCTCAAAATAAGATTATAACTTGATTGTGGTTCTGTATTTAGGAACACTGGAAAATGAGTAGTTCAATATTAGAAAGATTGGGAATTTTCTGTTTAACCATGAATTACCCAGTTAATTAACCAACATGAATTACCCAGTTAATTAATCACATTTTTAAAGTAGCTGACTTCAGCATTTAATTTTTTTTTTTTTTTTTGTATATTCATGGGTTTCAGAAGTAGAAGGCTTTGCAGAAAACAAAAGAGAGGTCATGGTATAGGAGGTGGAAAGAAATGCTTCAGAATTCATCATTTCAAATGTTAGAAACTATAGTCAATATAGTAAGAGTCTAAGTAAGAGTTTGAATATAAGGATATTCCCAAACTCGCAGAATCAACATGAAGATCGGTAAAACCAGGCCCAGATGATAGGCAGAAACCAAAAGAAGCTAGTCAGACACCAAAGTCATAGCAAAATGTAAAGTTTTCAGAAAATTTGTGACTGTTAAACCTAGGAGAGGCATGACTGAGCAGGAGAGGAAAATCCAGAATAAGCAGCTATTCTAGCAAAGAGAGAAAGGATCAAAATGATGAACTGGCTGACTCTTCTTTCAAGATATGGTCTAATATTGGGCATTTGGGTTGTTCTCCAGTTGGGGACTAGCCAGGGAAACCTTAGATAAGGAAACTGAGCCTTTGTATAGCCTATGTTATTGCTACTGTAGACACTCAGCAAGCACTTATGCAGCTTGACACAGGAGGATGATGGACATTATAGAACAGGTCAACTCTTTTACCTAATCACTAGAGCCTTCTTTAGTGCATAACTTTTGATGATATAGAAACACCCTGTCACTCCAGATGCTGGGCACAGTGGTGCATGCCTGTATTCCCAATGGCTTGGGAGGCTGAGACAGGAATATTGTGAGTTCAAAGCCAGCTTCAGCAAAAGCTAAGCAACAGAGTGAGACCCTTGTCTATAACTAAAATACCAAAAAAAAAAAAAAAAAAAAAAAAAAAAAAAAAAAAAAAAAAAAAAAAAAAAAAAAAANTTTAATCCCCAGTACCACCACCACCAAAAAAAAAAAAAAAAAAAAAAAAGAAAGAAAGAAAGAAAAAGAAAAAAAAAGAAATACCATGTCCAGATATATTTTTAAAGTTCCCTCCATCTACTTTTCCCCCAAACCTTTTGCCACCTGTGTTCCCTTTAACCTGGATTTCTCAGTTAATGCATCAATCACTATCCATGGATAATTACAGAGCTTTTTCTCATACAGTCTGTTCTTCTAAACAGAGTGGGCTTTGAGATATGCTAGTCAAAGCTCTTTTCCTGTAGTAGAATCACAATGGCTTTCCTTCTGCACTGAGCTTCAGGCCTCATATAAGAGGTTCTACATTTAGCAGTCTATGTTTGGCCTGAGCCAACATGCCACTTAGACCTTCCCACAGTCTAGGCCCAGATGTTTGCTCTTCAGACAGGTAGTCACAGGTCATTTCTGTTTAGGCTAAGGGAGAGGTGACCAGTACAAGTAAGAACACTGGGAGTCTGAGCAGCAGCTGGCTCATGGCTTGTTCATTGCAGCCCAGCATAGAGTGCTTGACCAGTTGTAGAGGAAACCATGCCTTCACCTGACTTAATGGCCAGTGATTCATATCAATGTGATTCATGTCACTGTGATTCATAATGTAGTTTGTTTTCCAGAGTCTTCTGGCATCTCTTCGTCAAGGCTCATTCTCTACTCAGGCCCCTGAGCAAACTGACCTGTCTTTTTTAAAGGCAGAGTGATAATGCAGTGAAGAGGTTACACTATTGTTCTAAAATCTGAGGACCCCAGCTGTGATTCTCCTTTTAGGAAGAGTTTGATTTGCCCCAACACTTGGGGTACCATTGCATCAGCTGGACCATAATATCAAAGTGGAATGGCCACATTAAAGTAGAAATCTTTTGAATTACCTCGTGAATGAAATGAATAAATACATGCAAATGTTGAATATCTTTCTTACAAAAGCCAAAATAGCCCACCAAGCAGAGAACTATTATTCACTACATACCTGAGCATTTACCAGACCACTAGACCCATGGAAACTTTCCTGGAGTATGGCTGCTTCCTATATTTTCAAAGAATTTTTCCACATTTTCTGGCCTGCACATGTCTTAACTAGGTTTTGAAGGTACCAGCTACAGTATACACTTCAGGTCCTATAAACATGATGCCTCATGTTCAGAATGAGAAGGTCAAGATCTAAGGATAGAGCAAGAGAGCTGGGTCAATCCTAGTGCAAGATTGTTAAGATTTGGATCTGAAGTGTCCCCCAAGAACTTATTTGTTGAAAACTTGGTCTCCATTACAGCCATGTACAGTGGTGGGGCTTTTGGAAAGTGGTGGGATCATGAGGACTCTGACTTCATCAGTGGACTAGTCCATTGGTGGCTACTTGGACAACTAGGAAGTGGTGGAAACTGTAGGTAGGTAGAGCGTAGAGAGAGGTAGTAGGTCACTGGGTTCATGCCCTTAGGGACTATTACTTGTCCCCAGTTCAGTTCTGTTGTCTGAGCTTCCTGGCTGCCATAAGCTGACAGCTTTCCTTTGCCACACTGTTCCTCCATAATGTTCTGTCTTACTTCAGGCCAAGAGCAATGGAGCCAGCTAACCATAGATGAAATCTCTGAAACCATAATCCCAAATAAATATTTCCTCCTTTAATTTCTTTATGTCAGGTATTTTGGTCACAGCAATAAAAAACAAACAAACAAAAAGCTAACATAAGGATGATGAAAATGCAGAGAGAAAGATGAGACTTCTTTGACTCTCCATCAAAATTCAGTACAGAATGTAGTTTGGGGGTATTCACCTCCAAGGCCTACATATTTTTGCCACTCCATCCAATTTCCCATGATTTCCTGATTATTGCTGTCACTTTTATGTAAGTTACTGGTAACACTGGCAATTCAACAGACTATTCAGTAACCTCCAGAATTTGAACTTTGTGTTTGGGGAAAACATTTTCTGTAAATGTTCCTCAAAACTGGAGAATCCCTTCTGGGTCTAGGCCTTGAGCTAAAATACAAAGATTTGAACTTCTCATCTACTTCTTTGGCTGTCCAGGCCCAATAGTAGTGGTCATCACACCCTAGTGTCTTTAAATTCTTTATACCACTCACGTTATTCCATAGCAATGACAACTTGATACCCTAAAATCTTCCTTTACAATGGACATTCATTAAAGATCTCCACAGGGAAAAAAACATTATTTAACTATTTGTTATGGTTGATGGGTTCCCATTCTTGAACTCTAACTGAATTTTCATATTCTTTAACATCAACCAAAACAGATAACCAACACCAATTCCCCAAGTGACTGTCTTTTGATACTAGTTCTATACCATTGGGTTTATAATTACCAGCAATAGAAACTAATTCTGGGTAACATGAAGAAAAAATTAATTTGAGGTGAGGTGGTAGAAGATACTTGAGAGAATTAATGAAAAATTCAGAGAATTAGGCTGGAAATAGGAAGGAAGTTAGGCAGCTGTTCTGGACTGAATTCTATCCCCTCAAAATTCATGTATTGAAGCCCCAATTCCAAAACAACTGTATTTGGAGACAAAGTCCTTAGGACATAATTTAAGTTAAAGGAAGTCATAATGGTGGGGCCTTGATAGGACTGTTGGCCTTAAAAGATGGCAGAAAAGGATATCTCTCTATTTCTCTCCATATACACAAGCCAAGGAAAGCTATGTGCAGACGCAGAGAGAAAGCAGCCACCTGCAAGCCAGGATAAAAGCCCTTACCACAATCTGAGTTGCTCAGCACCTTGATCTTGGCCTTCCCAGCCTCCAGAATTGTGAACAAATAAATTTCTATTCTTCAAGTCTTCTTGTCTATGGGATTCTGTCTTGGCAACCTGAGCAGACTGAGACAGCAGCTAACACGACATGGTCACCCCCTTCACCAGCCTGGTTAGAAGATCTGAACCTCTGGACTTCCTGTCATTGTACACTGAACTTCATCTCGTAACTTGAACTCTCTGGTCACTGTTGCCTTGAAAACCTCCAACTCCTCCTTAACAAGGCTCTCTGGAGACTTCAAGAGCTAGAAACCCATTATCTAGGCCTAAGTAACCAGGTACTGCAGCAGCGATGGACAAGGCAGAGAAATAACCTCCCCACCCACTGTATAGCTTCCATAATGTCTGGGGCGACTATGACTCTGCTTTTAACCTATTTTGGTACATTCCTCTCCAAAAAGGGTGTTTGGATGCTGGGTGGCTAAAAATGTATATTGGAAAAATGCTTTCTTTGGTGTAAGAAGAAAAAGGGATGCAAAGAAAAAATAATATTTATTATGTGCCTGGCACACTCATATACATTATTGGACTTGTAGTGTTGCTGCAGAGTTTACTCACCTTATAAATCAGAAGTGCAGAGAGATTTCAGCTCCTTTATTTTGTCTGCAGCTGTCTACAATACTACTGGTTGTCAGGGGAAAATGTATGAAATAAACAACCTTAGTCCACTCTTTTATTTTTAACAGTCTCTGTTAGTATGTTCCATTAATCTTGGGTGGAAATGCTCAAACTTTCATAAAGCCTCACCCTCACCTTTCCTTAGATCATGGCCAAGTGTAGATGGGTGAGAGGTGAGGTATACATGATCCCATGGCCTTGGTGGAGTTGAGAGGATGAGAGGAACTCTGACCTTGTACCAGTCCTTGGTTGCTTGCTAGCTACATCTACTGCTAACTGACATGATATTCTTCATCCACCTTGGTACTAGCACCCAGTGCTAAATCCTGCAGCTGATGAACTTATGATCTCTTCTTTTGGCAAGGTTCCTGGAGAATACTGGCCATCTTCCTCCTGATGGCTTGGTGTCCTCTCAGTTTTCATTGTCTCCAGACCCCAAATCCATATCCCATCCTCCATCCAGCCCTTTGCCTAGAAGTCTACATTCAGCCCATATTTTTACCCACCACAGCCAACCCCTTGGCAGACTGAATATTGATTCATTGTCCATGCCTCAAAATTTCTGAGGGAAGCACTTACCAGTTTTTCTTTCTGTCTTATCATGCTAACTACCCCCAGCAAGGCTCAAGCTGTCTTGAGGTGAATGAGACCTGTCATGTAATGGTCTCTTCCCAATTTCTAAGCAAGAAGTTGTTTCTGCTTATCTCTCTTCATCAATGACACAAACAAGAATGCCAGGACTAAATAATATTATAATAGGCCTTTTGTTCCCAGAATAATAATAATTCATATGTTACTTAGTTCAAAAAGTCTACAAAGATTTCACTTCCAGCATGGCAGCATGAGATTCTCCATGGATCTCTTTCCCAGTAAACTGCTACAAATTATAAACACACACACACACACACACACACACACACACATACACACACACATACATACATATTTAAAATTTCTAAAAATGGTCCTAAGAGCATACAGCAGATAAAATAAAAATCATGAGGAAACTCACTAAAAATTGGTAAAAACAGGAAGAGTTTGTGATGTTTAAACTATAGTCCATTCTCTTCCTCCTTACTCCCAATAAAGTTTTAAGGAAACTCCAATTCAGGTGCGCTGCCTGTGCCTCCAGCTCCCTATTGGAGGGTTATGGTATCTTCCTGGGAGGTGCAGAATAAATAACATTTCTTATTCTATCCCTAGCTAGCTACCTAGAACAGAGGCTAAGTTCCAGGAAAGTGTGACTGTGAGGTCAGGGGTGTTCTTCTTCAGCCCTGACCTGATTTGAGAGATGGAGGCTTTATTTTGGGTTCCAGGATGCTGAGAATAATGGGGCCCAGTTGCTTTCACCCAAACTCATGTGTAAAGCAGAGGTCTATGTTGAGAGAGGCAAGCTGTGTTGACTAGAGGCTACTGCTGTATCCTACTCTTTCACAATCCAGCTCTTAAAGTAGAAGTGTCCTTCAGAGAGAAATGTCTAACCTGCCCTCTGCAAGCTCCAGAGTCTTGTCTCAAAGATTTTGCTGAGAGAGAGAGGGATGGGGGGATGTGTGAAGGCCATAAAACAGAGAGCACAAAATCTATCCTAAGGAAGCTGACTTAAATTGCTATAAATTTACAAATGTTCAAGCCTGAGGACATTCTCAAAACAATCATGGTTCTGGTGTAAGGCAATTAAGAGGATACTGGTAAATGTGTTAGGTATACAATCTAAAACATAGAAAGAACCAGGGAAAAGAGATTACTAACAACAAATTTTAAAGACTAATCTCAATGGACTGGGGGTATATCTCAGTCTATTATCTCAGTAGTAGAGTGCTTGCCTAGCATACACAAGGCCCTAGGTTCCATACTAGCCCCAGAAACCAACTAATGAACAAACAAAAAAACTGCTGTCAATGAGCCTAAATTTAATTGGATTTGTGGAGAAATCTGTGCCCAAGAACATTGGTGAAAAAAATAAAGCAACTAGTCAGAAATTAGTGAACTTGATAGGAGATGTAATTTAGGAAAAGGACTGTAAAAACCTGTTATTCCAGAATGACTATGCATATACCCAAGACTGGACTCTTCAAGGAGCAATGTCTAGGCTTTATACTATGAGGGAGACAGAACAGATTTCACTAAAATAATCCACCAAGACACTGAACAAATAAATAAGCAAATAACAATTACAAACCTGGGTGTAGGTGTGATGTGACCAGTACTGAAAGTTGCTATAATAGATAAATTGATAGGGCACAATAAGCCAGTTTCCAACAAAAAATTTTGAAGCATACAAAGAAACCAGAAAGTATGACCCATACATGGATAGGGGCAGGAAGTGGGCAACAGAAACTATATGTGAGGGCAACCAGATATTTTTGAGACTCCAAAGTAGTGTGCATGTTTGTGTTTTCAAAAAACCAAAGGAAACCATGATTAAATAAGTAAATGAAGGTATGATTACCATATTTCATCAGAGATTATCAATAAAGATGGAATTATGTATTTATGTAAAAGAACCAAGCGTAAATTCTGCAATTCGATACGAAAGCAGAAGTGAAAATTTTATTCATACGGCGTAACAGTACACTTAACTGACAAAAGAAAAACTTAACAAACTTAAAGATAGACTGATAGTGCACAATATGCCAGTCAATAGATTGATAGTGTACAATATGTAAGTTGGAGAAAAAAAATAATGAAGGAAAAAGAAGCATTTTAGAATAATGTGGGATACAATTAAGCGAATCAATGTACATTCCATGTGAGTGCTGGAAGGATAGGTGAGAAAAACAGGAAAAATGTTCCAAAAAATAGATGAAAACATGACAAATTTGTTGAAAACCTTCAATCTACAAACCAAGAGTCTGAAACGGTTCCAAATGGGATAAATGCAGAGTTCAACAGTCACCTCAAAGTATAAATACTGAAAGCCAAAGACCAGGAGAATATCCTGAAAGCAGCAAGAGAAAATGTATCTTCACTTATGAAGGAATCTCCAATGTGATGAATAGCTGACTTATCATCAGAAACAGTGAGGACCAGAAGACAGTGGGAGACATTCAGAGTGCTCAAAGACAAAAACTGTCAGCCAAGAATCATGACCTAGGAAATCCATCTTTCAAAAATGAAGGTGAAATAAAGATATTCCCAGATAATTAATCACTGAGATGATTCATTGCTACAGACCCATCTTACAAGAAAGGCTAAAAGCAAGGAGTCCCAGACACTAATTCAAATCCATAGGAAAAAAACAAAGAACACATATGGAGATTAATAAGTAACTATAATAGACAGTGTAAGTAAATAGTATAAGTAAATATTTTTCTTATTTTTTGTTTTCCATACTTCTGATTTAAAAAAATAGTTATATAAAACACCATGCATATAATTATGTTGTTGGGCCTATAATATATAAAAATGTAATATATTTTCTAATAACATCACAAAAGAAGTGGGTAGGAGCAAAGCTGCATTTGGACTGAGGAGATGACTATAAATGGTAATTTGAATCCATAGGAACAAATAAAGAGAACCAGGAATAGAAACTATGAAGGTTAAATAATAAAAGCTGTAAGTATATAATTGCTCTCTTCTCTCAGCTTCCTTAAAATATGTACAGTTATAGAAAGTAATAATTATAAATGCATTCTTCAATTTGTGGCACATAGAAATGTACAGCAATAATAGCATTAAAAAAGGGAGAAAAGGAATAGAGCTGTGTGGCTATAATATTTCTATATTTCATTGGAATTAAGTTAGTATGAATCTGAAACAGACCCTGCTAAGGTATAATGTTTATGGTAAGTCTTAAAGTAATCAGTATGGTAATAACTCAAAATAAGAGTGAAAATCATTACAAATTAAGATGTTACATTAGAAAATGTTCACTTACTGCAAAAAGAAGCAGTAAAAGAAGAATAGAAGAACAAAAATATCATGAGACATACAGAAAACAAAAATAGAATGGCAGACATGAAATTCAGCTGTAGTCTATTAGTGATTGGTGGAATGGGTATGGAATTGGGCATCTTGATGGTACCAGGTCTGCCAGGTATGGGTTCACAGAGGTGCCACCTGTAAAAGAGCAAATACAAGTGGGCAAGTATGTGTGGATGGGACTATGTAGCAACACAGGCTATATACAGGCAAATTGAAGCTAGAACAGATAATGCAGTGGTCTACAAAGAGATGTCAGAAGAGCAAAATACAGTACCAGGAGAATAATGTATTCAGTAGAAAAAGGAATTGGGAAGGCATTGGGGGAAATGAAGAAAATCCTAAGATTATAGAAAGTATGAAACATGGAGGTAACATATTGTCAAGAACCTTTTAAAAAGACAGCATGAAGTATATTTCTATTTAGGAGATAGAAATATATTTTGAAGATCAATTGAAATGTATTCGTGGTGACCATCTGGATTGCTGTCTTGAGAGGACTCTAAGGTTTCTATTTAGGATGTCTATCAAGGGCACAAGCTGGGGAACAAGCATGTTTTCTCTTAGGAAACAGTAGTTTAAAACAGTGTAGTGCATTATTTACAGAGTTTGGATTATTCATATGCATTATAACTAGATGAGGGAATAACTTTTGAGTACTTTGTTGATTAAAGAAATTTTCCAATGTTCGTTATTTTTCTTTGCTGACTTTCTATTGTTTGTAGCAACTAACATTGAAACTCTTAAGTGAAAAGGCATCTTGTATTTTGGGGATATGAAAGAAGTGAAGAAGAAATACTTTGGAAGATGAGGAACCACAAAAATAGAGTAAGTGGGGACAAGCAAGGGGTAGCAGGGAGGCCTGCTTAGCTCTTGTGGCATAAAGCAAGAAAGAAAGTTGTAACAAATGATTAGTCAAGGACCTGGAAATAGGGGCAAGGGAACTTTACATGGTCTCCATGTAATTTAGGCAGTGAAGCGTTTAAATCTGAAACATCATTTCAATTCTCCATAAAATGTGTGCCAATGCTGGGCCTGTAAGTAGAAGGACCAAGTGTGCAAATTAGAAAGTGGGTGGTGAGGGTAAGGAGCCAGAGAGGTTGTGATACTTGATGCTTTTATTTTTTTAAAGAAGAAACACTTACACACACACACACACACACAAATAAAAATGTGATCACTGTTATTACAGAATTATACAATGGAAGATTTCTTGTAAAGTTGTCAGAACATGAGTCTGGGGCTGTAGTTCAGTGGTAGATGCTTACCCAGCATGCACAAGGCCCTGGATTCCATCCTTGACACCTCAAAAAAAAAGTCAGAGCAGGATTCCAGTTTTGATAACAATTTAGATGATTTTCTTACAGGAAAACATATACCTGATTTAGAGGCTTTCCTTTCATAAGTTAAGTAGTTGTGAACTATAGGAGAATGACTGATCTCTTTCAACAGTCCCAAACTCTTAGTATGAAATTTATGTCCTTGTGGTTAATAGAGCAAGTGATCATTTTCATTGTCTGTGTGGCATACTGAAGACTGGGCTAATTTATTTTTCTGGTAATGCAAAATAAGATTGAGCTGGTGGCTCAAAGAAAGTGAGAATAACTTTTCATTCACTGTACCTGATTATTCTTGGGTGTCATGTGGCATTCCTGGCAGCCCATTTATATTTCCTGATTAACTAAGCAGTTTGGGTCTGGCATAGGGCCCTGCATGGGCCCTATGTATTCTGGATAATGTCAGTTTCAAGGTAAGAGGAAAAATACGATGAGATGTGTATGAGTTTGTGATTTATTAACTGTTCACAAGGGGTGAGATTTGCTTTGTGCATTGCTAATTGCACAATTCCCACTGGTTCTCTACATGCTCTGGCTGAGGACACCACATTCATAGATAATTTTGTATCTTCAGGGGGATTATTTAGAATTCCCTTCCATTCCTATTTTTTTGCATGATGGCCTCTACTTCCAGAATGCAGTCACTTAGATTTGTTTAGTCATCACAAAATTCATTCTCTCCTGTCCACTCTTTTTTTAAAGAGAATATTGTGAAGATAAAATGAGGGAAAGACTGGAAAATGCTTTTCCTTTAACTGTTATTTCAATGTTAGATATTATTTGGCTGCTGACAGATTGAGAAAATACATATGCATACCAATTTTCCCATCCTAAAATTGATCAAGATGTTGTTCTTGCCAAAATCAAGGATTTCTTAGTAATGATAAGCTTTGGGATGTGTATTTTCCCCAGAAAAAGAGGACAGAGCTCCAACACATTTCTTCAAGTACCTGGAAAAGAGTTTGAGCAGCTGTTCCTTGCTCTGCATGGTTCATGTACTGTGGTAACCTCCACAGTCAGCCAGCAGAGCCGAGGAGTGTCCCCATCACCTTCAGGTGCTCCGAACAAGCAGTGATTTGGGCTGCTGTGGGGATCCTTGGGTGGGCTAGTGGTGACTCGGCTTTCAGTGGTCATTACTAGAAGTGTCAGCTTAGGTAAATTCACATTCATCTGGGACAATTACTGTGCTTTAATGTAACCCAGATTTTGAGATTCAAGTGTTAGGTTGAACATTTGTTTAGAAAGGTACAGTGAAATTTGAAGAGGTGGGGAAAATTTTTCCTTTCTACCCTTATAGAGACAGCTCACTGAGGGAATAGGACTCCCCACTCTCCTCTACTTAGGTAATCCTTGGCTTGGCATATTTGGGTAAGAAAATGAAAGGTTTGCCTACATAGTTGAAATCTCTCGTCATATTATATCATCTGAAGCCTATTTGTATGTTGGGATCATTTTATTTGGTTTTGGTTAGGCATAAAAGTGTTCTGTGGTCTCTCCTTTTTTTTCCAAGGCCTTCTGGCTTTTGAAAAATTGAGTCATTTCATCCCTGTCCGGGTTTCCTATGAAATTTTGTATTTTTACTCAAATTACTTGATCAATTAGTTATGTCAGCTGCCCAAAATGTACCTTTTTATTAATAGCACCTTTTATCAATTCATTGGAATTAGAAATTGCAACCATGGTCTGGGGCTGGTAACATCTTGCAATAATTTATAAATATTACTTTTTTTAAAAAGGCATCACAATTGCTCATTCGTGAACTTTTTGGATGTGTCCCTGTGTGAGAAATTGCACTTGTATTATTATTAGATCTGACAAACTGGATTAGATCTTGGCTATTGTTAAGTGGTTCTATCTGCCCTCAAATCTATGGAGAGACACAGAATTTTTAATGAATTTAATTAAAAATGCATGTGCATTGCAGAGTTGCCTCCAGTCAGTCTGCCATTCTTCTTGACTGAATGGTTTTTGCTAATGTGTAATGTTTTTTTGTGAGAGGTACTTGAAACCGCTTCATAGTAGCCTCAAGGTAGTTTCCGTGGAATGACATGGTGGTGAAATATTAAAATTCTAAGAAATCCTTTCTACTTAAGTGAGTCATGTTTACACTAACTAATGTATGCATAAATGTGTTAAATATGTTTGCCGAAGCTGTGAGGGACATGGATTGTATTTCAACACCAGCAATATGTTGGCAGTGAAAGGTTTTTACAAAATTCAAACCTGGCAGCAGTTTGGAAGATCTGGTATATGTATTATTCTTTGAAGTATGAAAAAAAAATAGACCATTGTGGAATTTCCTCTTAAAATTTAGTTTATTTGGTCAGCTAGTTTCAATGGTTCTCTCCTAAGAAGTAAGAATTATACATAAAGATGTTTCTCAGCATCAATTTAAAGAGGGACCTTGGAAGATACCAATACTAGAAATTTATGGGTTTTTTTTAATGAAGCCATCTGTTGCATTTCTTAAATATTTTTAAAGAGTGAATTTTTTAAATTAATTAATTTATTTATTCTAATTAGGTATATATGACAGCAGAATGCATTTTTGATTCTTTGAACACAATTGCAGCACAACTTTTCCTTTCTTTGGTTGTACACGATGTCGCATCACACTGTATGTGCAGTCATACATGTACCTAGGGTAATGAAGTCCATCTCATTCTACCATCTTTCCTGCCCCCATGCTGCCTCCCCTCCTCACCCTCCCATTTGCCTAATTACATTTCCTCCATTTTCCCCTGTTCCCCCCTGCCCCAATAATGGATCAGCCTTCACTTATCAGAGAGAACATTTGGCCTTTCGTTTGGGGGGATTGGCTTACTTCACTTAGCATGATATTCTCCAACTCATTTACTCCAACTCATTTACTGAAAATGCCATAATTTTATATAAAGAGTGCATTAATTCAATACAACTGTATAGATGGAGTCTATGAAGTCCCTTGACTAAATTGATTTAAATTCCAATTCTGCGAATTGATCTTTGCTGATAATGATAGGAGAATGTCAGGGAAATAACTCTCATCGTAACCCATTTTCCCTCCATATTTAGTCTTTTAAAATGATAAAAACACTACTTCAGTCTTGAATATCATTTTTCTTAAGAACATAACACAGTGTCTTAATAATTTTATAGAACCCAGAAGGGCATGGTGAGGTGGCTTTGTAAAATTAAAGACAGGAAGCAGTTTGATACAAAGCAGAAAGCTCCAAGTAAACTTGCAGCACAAGTGGAGAAGAACATCCAGAATGTGGAAATTGACAGCTCAGAGCGATGAGCTTAGAATGCAAGAGGCTGGTGAGCGAGGAAGGGAACGATGGACTCTCCATGATATAGTTAAAATAAAGGTGATGGGGATCTGAGGCAGCAGGTTCTTAAGAGGAAATCAGTGAAGATGGATAAATAGACATTAATGGGATACTACAGGCTAAACCAGGCTCCAGCCTGCCTCCACAGGAGTATTCCCTATTACTTTTCTGAGCCTCCATAAAGGCTCATGGACCTCATAGGGTTGTAGTGAAATCAAATGTAGTCAACATAAAATTCTCATTTATACTTATTCAAATTAGGTATCCAAATGTTTTCATAAAAGATTCCTTGTACCAATTCCAAATGACCGTATATCCTTTCACTTTTAGAAACCCTCTCTCTCCTCCAGATCTGAATAGCTTGTTATTTTAGAATTCTTATTATGAGATATATACTTGAGCTTAGCTTCTTAAAACTGAAATGATTTTAGGTAGTGATATTTCTTCCAAAAATATCATTATAGGTAGAAAGACTGAAAAATAAGTTTTATTTATGCACTTTACTTTCTGTCCCCTCCTTTTGGGACATGGAAATAATCTCTGTGGAGAAAAAAATAAGCTATAAAAGATCATGTAAGACTCCTACTTTTAAGATTTGGGTGACATTAATTAGTAAAAGTTTCTCTTATCTCCCTCCCAATCTGACCCTGAACTTCACTCACCTTCTGGTAAAGACTGGCATAAGATAGGATTCCCATGCTCCTATTAACTAGAAGAATCTATGAAAAAATGGTTACCAACTAGGTTTAGAATAAGACATGCGCCCTTGCACCTTATGCCTGCAGTGCTCACCTAATGAATAAAATTATTGAGTTCCTATCAGAAGCCCAGTGAGACATACTATCCATACACTTTCTCTAGAGTTCTCACTCCTATGCCAGATGAATTTGAGTTTTCCACTCTTTATAAAGAAACTAAAATTCAGAGAATTTAACTTTGCTGGCAAAGAGCCAAGGTGGTGTTCACAGCTGGTGCAACAGTTTTTTCTCAAAGTATTTTAACATTAATGAGTTGATGAAGCATGTTTGATAGTGAAAACCTTAGCCAAGGAGACAAAATGTAAGGTAAACGTTGGGAAAATTTCCAGATTATAGAGACACAACAAGTAAAAAGATACCTCGACCTGCTTCATTTGAAGAATATACAAAGGAAGCTGCAATGATCACAAAGAACAGCATGGAAACATGCCTCTTAGGGGTGATGGTGTTCTGTTTCCATGGTAACTAGACATGGACAAGAGTCAAAACAGTATTTATGATTACTCAATCTGTATGTCTTTAATATATATGACAGGGTGGCTTTCAACAAGGAATAATTCAGAAACACTGTTCTAATCGTATCACCCCTGCCTGGAAACTTCCCAGGATTTCTGGCTACATGCAGTGTGCCTTGTGAGCATTGGGGCCCTGCTCCTAGGATACCTACTACCTAGTGTCATCTCCTCCTCTATACAATACAGTGTGTACTCTCATCCACAGGTTCCCAGCCCTGGCTATGTGCTAGTAACATGTGGGGAGCTTAAAAAATATACAAATGCCTGGGCTTCATCCTCAGGGATTCTGATTTAATTGGTCTGGGGTAAAGTCTTAAAATCTTTCCAAGTAATTAGAACACACAGCCAGGACTGAGGACCACTACCCTAATCAAAGGAGTTTCTGAAAACTACTTCATTCTTCGGATTGTGCTTTACGCTAAGGTTCTTCCTCCTGAAATACCTTTTCTCTCTTCTCCCCTTCCACCTCCTCTGCTCAACTATGCCTTTTAAATTCTTCCCATCTTGTAAGGCCTTCTCCAGGGCCCTGAAGCTTTTCTTACTCACCATATCTCTCTCATTTAAACTGTTCAAAATGTTTTTATGCCCCTGTTATTGCATCTTTATTCCCATCATCACCTCCTATTACCCTTCCATATGAACAGGTAAGTGTTACTGATTTCTTTATAAAGACTCGACAAAAATTATATACATATGTTTCTGATGTTGCAAAAATAATCTTTATGCAGATCTTTAGAGAAAAGAGTTAATGTCATACTCCATTCTGATGATATCTGAATTAAGTCAGATTGGGCCCAATAAAAGTGAGATTTTTTTATTTTAAAGTCTGCAAATCCCCTGATATAATTAGAATGGTGTATGGACCTGCGTGCATTTTTTCCAGGAGAGGTTCTGTAGCTTTAATTCTTCAAAGTCACCTGTTCTGTAACCCATTGACATGTAGAAAACTACCATCCTACAAGGTAAATCTCTGCAGCTCAACCAGCATTCAACAATGACAGTGATCTTGACTTGACCCTGGTTGCTGGGCACTAGTCTTCCAATTTGTTCTTTGCCATAGAACACCCCACCTCCATTTAGATTGAATGCTTTCAGAAAATATTATTATTCTAAGATTAGCTACATATAACATCTGTTATTTGGATTATTAAATATTTACAAAAGAAAAACAAAATTACAGTAAAGGTCCTTATGTTATTGGCTCAAAAAAGGTATAAATCCCCAGCTTCATCAGGTGATAAAAGTACAATGGTCCTGCCATTGTCCTCAAATAACTTACAAGAGAAAATCATGTGTGTGTGTGTGTGTGTGTGTGTATGTGTGTTGTATGAGCGTAATTTTTCTTATACAAAAAAAAAAAATCTCCAAAGATCCAGTTGTCTGCAAAAGAAATAAAATTCATTTTGGCAGGCCACCTCTGAGTTTCTTATGTTTCATTATTTGCTGCTAAAGTATTTGGGACTAAAGCAACAACAATCAAAACATGACTTAGTAGCTGCTAGATGTAATTTTTCTATTCCTGGGCACAAAATTGCCAGAAAAGCATCTGTCTTCTCAATTGAACTTATTTGTAATTCTAGAACATAAGAAGAAAAAAACTGGAAAGACCTCCACTTAAATCTGTAATTTTGGTAATTCTGAAGTAAGGTGACACAAGGAATTTTGATCATGGGAGATCTCCTTTCAAGGAACAGGAAATGCTTAGAAGTAGTTGGGGGAGGTGCAATTGAGATTTGACCTGAATAAATTGAAAAAGAACATAGGAGACAATATCTGCTGAACAAATTATAATGAGTAAGCTAAAGATATGGGTTAGCATCGTATATATTCACATATGTATGTACCTACACTCATGCTTTAAAATAGTTGTCAAGAATGAATCAGAATTAATTAAATGAAATACAAATATACCTTCCCACATTAAAATATTATCATTAATATTCATAATTTTCAAAATGCAAAAATTAAGAGGTAATTATTCACATTTTAAAAGGACTCTTTGCTTTCTAAAAGAATCTATGAGAATATTCCATTCAAAAGACATCTAAGTGTGTTGAAATTGCCACTTGGTTAGTCCCAGTGGTTCTCAAATGTGAGCATGTATTGGAAGCATCTGAAGATTATGTTAAAACATAAATAAGTTGCTTGGCCCCACTCTCAGAATTTCTGACTCAGAAAGTTTAGGGTGGGTGCTGAAAGTTTATACTCCTAGAAAGTTCTTTGGTGAAGTTAGTGTTGTGGGTCTGGGTATGATGGTTTGAGAACCACTGGTTTATTGAAATTCCATCTGAACGTAGCTCTTAGCAACCAATCTATAAGGTAACAGCAGGTATACCTGCTGATGATTCTTCAGAGGGAGTTATACACTAAATTGTGTTCTGTTTCCAAATTCATATATTGAAGTCGTAACCTCCGGTACCTCAGAAGGTAACTTTAGTCACAAAAAAAAGATCTTTAAAGAGTTAATTAAGTTAAAATTAGGTCATTAGGATGGGCCCTAATCCAATATGACTAATATCCTTATAAGAAGAGGAAGTTGGTACACAACCACACACAGAGGGAAAATTATGTGAAGACACAGGGAAAAGGGGGCTCTCCCAAGCCAAAAAGAAAGGCCTTAGAAACCAACCATACCAACACCTTGACTTAGATTTCTAGTTTCTAGAACTGTGAGAAAATACATTTCTGATGTTTGAGGCACCCAGTCTGTGGTACTCAGTTATGACAACCCTAGCAAACTAATATAGACTGCGGGCTTCAAAAGGAAATAGCCATTTAGGAAAGCTTATTTTACCATTTTGCATTTGGTCTAAGAGTAAAAATCAGGACCAGTAGTAAAGTAAGAGAAGTAAATAGAGGGAAACTCAGTCTTAGACTCTGCTTTCTTTCCATTTTAGGCTATGTGGGTGTCCTTTGGCATCTGGGCTTGGAGGCGACATCTGAGCTTGTACTTTAAAAGGGGACAGTCTTGGTCTCTTAGTTAGCTCACTGTGTGGGAGAATAACGAGGTGACCACAGGACCAGATTGAAGTGGGTGGACTGGGTCTGAGGAGAGCTGCTGTATTTGGGGATATTTAATCTTTTTGAGAATGGTGCGCCGAATGTTGAGAGGTAACAAGCTGCAGGGCAGGGGACACAGAGCAGTGGAGAGAGAGTCTTTATTTGATCCCCTCCCTATATTGAAAATTTGAAGTTAAATAACCTGGGATGTGTACTGTGCCCTCACCTCTCATTGCTCAGATATTCAGCTTTTTCACTTACACATCTTTCTTGGCCACACCTTTCAGTGGGTGACCCTTCAGTTTAAAGAATCCCCTAGTGACCATTGTGCCCATAGATGGTACACTTTGGTCACAGGTTCAGGTAAAATTTGTTTTTATAAGTATTCCTATTGTAGGAATTTCCTCCGTGCTGTAGGAATGGGAATAATATTGGAAATGCAAATCCTATCTCAGATGAAGAAAATTAAGAAGTCTGATAGCATTTTCATGAATGAACCAGATGGTGAAATCCACAATCACTTGCTTTTACTCTCTTTGCTCAAACTTTCTGGCCTCTAAGTAAAATACCATCTATTTTGTTAGAAAGTAATACTTAAATTCCAAATTATCTCTCATAAACTGTTTCCTCATAACTTTTCTAAAATTAATTTTACCTTTTCTTGGTTTCTTGATGACTCTATATATTTTGGCACAGTGGACTTTGAAAAGGAGGAATTAAAAAATTTCTGGTTTTAGCTACGAAGCACAAGTATGTTTTGGCATGTTCTCACAACAGGCTAATTTCCAAAGAAATAGACATTTATTCATCCTGTAGGGCTGTGATATTGAGGAATCAGAGGGGAAAAAATTCAACTATTGTGTGAAGATAATTTGAGAAAACATAAATAAGGAATGACTTTGATTAATACTTGCAGTATAGACCTGGGATTCAAGAAAGTCTTGTTCATACATTTCTTGATCTTTTTCTCTGGAATTTTATGATCGTAGAAGAGAAAGATACAGAAACATATGATGTCTATTTGGCCAGAAATACCAGTGGTTATATATGGAAGAGGCCTTTTGGGTGTCATAGGATTTGGTTTGCAAATGTCTAGACCTTTTATTTAAGAATCCAAAAATGACAAATATGAAACATCACTTCCAATAACTCCCTTAAAGTTCAGTGTAATAAGATGTGTTGCCTGAGCTTTATCGTCTTATAAATTGCTTGGCTGAGAACATGTGCCTTACTCCCCATTTTTATCCAGGGCCCATGATATTGCTTGTACTCCATGAATGTCAACTACCAAATGTACAGAATTAGGTATCAAAGACTGCTGATGATGTAAAATCTAGGGATCTAGGAAATACTGAAGAATAGCACCTCCAGACTCAAAGGATTTATTTCTTTAAGCTGTCAAACCTAATAATAGAAATGAAAAATATAGTTAATCTAGACAGATGTCAAACAAAGCCAAGTAGAAAGGACAGGAAACAGAAATATGAAAAGAAACAGCAGTGTGCTGACTGCGTTGAGACTTGGAGAGCTGGATTTGGAATCTCTTGATGCAGTCTGCCCCGTGAAAGGTCGAAACAGACATTTTGAAGTGAAATGAAAATTTACTTGGTTCCTCGATGGATAATCATTTCCTAAGCAATACAGAATTTCTGATGAAGTCTTGTGTTTGTCCTCTGCTATTGTTTATAAAGAAACTTACTATTTAGTATTTTGGAGATATACCACTGTCATGTGATATGGTATATAGCTGTCTCTCCTTTATCTACCCAGGACCATCATCCTTGGAAATCCCAAATTACTGACTGCATTAGTCCATTCAGGATCCTATAACAAATTACCATAAATTGGGTTAAATTATAAGCAACAGAAGTTTAATTTTCACAGTTCTGCAGGCTGAAAAGTCCAAGATTAAAGTTCCAGGAAATTCAGTGACTAGTGAGGTCCTGCTTTTTGGTTCACACTGTCTTCTGGTTTTGTCCTCACATGGTAGAAGGGGCAAGGGACCTCTGTTTTTTGTTTTTTTAAATAAGTTCACTAATTCCATGTATGGAAGCGTCATACTCATGACCAAGTCACCTACCAAAACACAACCTCCTATTGTCACCTTGGGGATTAGGATTTCAACCTAAGAACTTGGAGGAAGAGGAATATAAACATTTATTCATTAGGTGAGCACTGCAGGCATAAGGTGCAAGGGCGCATGTCTTATTCTAAACCTAGTTGGTAACCATTTTTTCATAGATTCTTCTAGTTAATAGGAGCATGGGAATCCTATCTTATGCCAGTCTTTACCAGAAGGTGAGTGAAGTTCAGGGTCAGATTGGGAGGGAGATAAGAGAAACTTTTTTCTCCACCCTTCCCCTTCTAAGAAAGTTGCATGAGAGAAGAGATTTCAGCAGGCCCTCTCCCTGCCTCAGCCTCCCAAGGTAGATCCTTGGTGTAGGCTAACTGCAGCAGAAACAGGGCTACTGCAAAGAAGCCAGAGTTGGCAATAGCTTGTGATGGCTTAGCAATTCTAGGCACAGTACATGAATAGAGGCTTTAGAAGGGACTGGAACATCCCTACAGCCTCATCAGCTAAGTATTGCCAAGTGCCAAATCTGCACCTTAAACTCTAAGCCAAAAGAAATGTGGTTTTAATGGAAAAATATACCCAGCCTGAAAGAGTCATAGGCATCATGGCAAAACATGAGGCAAAGGGGTAAACTGGTGAGGATTAGCAACATTAATAAGTATGATTATATTACCTAAAGTAAGTGTATTTGCTATATATCAAATATCAGAGCACTTTAAATTCAATGCTTCCTTTAATCCTCTGAGCAACCTTTTTTTGAGTCCTATTATTCTCATTTTCAGATAAGATAGTTGACAAGAGAATACAAAGTTGGCCTAAAGTTGCATAGTAACTGAACAATGGAACCGGGTTTCACTCGCAGTTTGACTTAGAGTCCCATACTCTTTCCACTAAACCATGTTGACTGTAAATGAACATAGGAAAATGCCAGTGAGAGATCAGAAAGCAAGCTGCTTATTATTTCACCGTGTTGTTTTGTGTTATGAGAATTACGAGCAGCATTAAAATATGATCCCTTCTCTGGAGGAACCTAAAATGTCAATGATCTTAATTACCAATTTTGCTTATGTCTCTTTATCCTCATGCAAAAGCTAAAAACTAAAATGTATTCAGAATCCAACTGAAGGGCTTCTTTTAAAATTTCTAAAATCAAATGTATGTGAAATGTTAGTGAATACTGTTAAGACTTGTTGACTATATTAGTATAATGTATTGAAAGGGTAAAAATTGCTTAGATATTAGGCTTATAAATGCTTTTTCAATGCCATGGCTTCTAATTTCTAAGGCCAACTTAGAAAATTTGTCTCTAGTTTATCAGTAAACTGGGACTTTATCAGTTAAAAAATAGAGGAATATGCCAAGGACCATGGAATTTTAGGAAAAAGGGAAGCCTTTAATTGGGTGAGGAAAAGGAGAATTTGAGTTATAACCTCTTCCACAGGCCATTTATGAGCACACGGTCATTAACATCTATCCCCAGGTTCCTAAGCAGGAAGCAGGAAAGGCAACAAACCAGAGAAAGTTCTGAGCCCCTTTGAACTTTATAGAAAGGCACTTTATAAATCCTAGGAAAGTGAATTTATGTTATAATTTGTCCAGAGTGACTCTGAGTTAAAACTCATTTGAAAGGGGGCCCTGTACCATGCACCATATACAAATTCACCTCTCTCCTCCTCCAGACAGTACTTCCAGTTCTGTGTTGACTTGTTCTTTCTGGCTGGGATTTCTTGTAGGCATCCTTTCCTGGGACCCAGATTAAAAGTATAATAAAGGGAAAGCACCTCTTCAACAGAAGGCCTAGAGGGTAGGAAGAATCATCTAGACTTTGGCATGAGGGAGAACAAGTACTTATCCCTGCATGTTGATAAAACAAGATTTTCATCAGCCATGGATGGCGTGATTTAATTGTCAGGCAGATCTGCTTTCTGTGCAGTGGAGTATATGTGTATGTGCTTATTTTTTTTAATGCATTCCAAACCTTTACAGTGGAGTTGATGATTTTTTTTTATAATAATGATATGCTTTCAGTAGTGTGTCATTTTCTTTACCCTTGTAGAGAGATAACATGCAATTATGGAGTGATGTCAGCCTATAACATTTTGGTGTAAAATTTTGGTCACACCAAAATACCAGGCTCCTTAACAAAGCTGGCAGACACATCTTTTGGCAGCAGCTGCTCGCCATGTGATTTAAAACTTCCTGTCACTATAATTGATGTGTTTTTATTCTTTCCATTTCCTGAAGCCTGATCAGAATTAAAATTGCTGTTGGAATTTCCTGTCAAAGCAACTCATTTATTCGCTGAGCTCTGCACTTTGATTGGACATTGCCTTCAGCAAGAATCAGGTGGAGATAGCTGGGAATTTGCCTTTCTACACAGGTTTGATGACCATGTAGAACACATTTGCAAATGTACACAGATTGTCCATTGTGTGGTTAACTTGTCCTAACACAAATGCCACATGCAAAATGTTAATGATTTGAATATCATTCTTGACCACCTCCAGGGGACTCTGGGTTTTGTGTTCATCAGGATGTCCTACGGAGTTTTCAACTGATTGTCTCACCATGAAGTTTTGATCCTTGTCCGAAGACTCTGTTGTAAGGTCTTGGACCAAGACTCTGATCTGTCTCTGGTTTAGATAACATGGTGAGAAATGTTTTCATTTGTCTCAGCCCATTTCTTTATCCTTTCTGTGCTCCATATGCTAATTACATATGACATTTTGAGGTAGTGGGTCTGAAGGACAAATGATTCTGAAATATGCCCTGGTAGGTACTTGCTCATGGATCTCTGGACCAAGGTCACTACAAAAGTACAGGTTGTGGGTAAAATAGGAGGCAGTGGAAGGATCTAATTTCTACTTTGTTGTTTTATTCTGTTTTCATATCTGAAAGGAAAATGCATAAAATTACTTCTCCATGCGAAAGAAAGAAGCACTGACATTGTTCTATCTGAGAGTATACAGAAGAAATTATTTATTTACTTCTATAGTGAGTTTGTCTTCTTTCATAAATGAGTGCTTTCAGGTTGAAACAGGTAAAAAGAGAAACTTCTATGGGCTTGAAGAAGAGGTTGATTAAGTTCAGTGTCCTGGACAATGAGATGTGTTTTACTTATCCCACTGGTTAGTCACTAAGATTTCTTTATAGGAATGGGAATCTCTTTCAAAAAAATAAAAACACAACAAATTTACTTTATAAAACAACATAATCTACATAAAACTCATTACTTAATCTGGTATTTAATTAATATGCACATCTTTTCTCCAAGTAAAACTAGGTTTTTTAGTGTGAGATTCTCCAAGTACTTTTAAAATATTATTTTAATCTCTCAGGAATGTGAACTCTGAGAGTTGGGGATTTTGTTGTATTCATTGCTTACCATTACCACCCAGGACAGTGCCTTACAGAGTGTAGATAACTCCATTGGTATTCTTTAAATAAATGAAGGAACCCCTCTAGACATCTAAAATGTCAAAACAAAGGAGAGGGGGCCATTTTGTATTTGGAGACAAAGTCCCCAAGCACAGTAACTTTGCTCTGAATAGGGATTTCAACTTTGCTTATACATTAGAATCACTAGAGGAAGAAAACAAACTGTTGCCTAGATCTTTAAATTAAATCTGAATCTTCTGCTGGTCACTCTTGAACTAAATGACATCAAGGTCCAAGGTCAGCCTTTACGAAAACCTGATTCTCTTGAGATTGACTCCCCTTCCAGATTACCAGGTTGTATCTTGGTCCCACCAAGTCAGGCTCATCCAGGAATTTTTTTGACTTACTAAATTGAGGCTCTCAATAAATCTTTAAAAAATGAAAATAGGGAACAGGAATTGGTGGCAAAAGTAAAACCACTCCTTCAGGCACATGATGAGACCGACTGACAAACCTATTTAAAGTCACAGGTAAATTGGACACAGTGGCACACACTGTAATCCCAGCAATTTGGGAGGCTGAGGCAGGAGAATGGCAAGTTTGAGGCCAACCATAGCAACTTGCCCTACCCTCTCTCACAGTGGTAAAGCATCCGTAGGTTCAATTTTCAATATCAAAATCAAAAATAAAAATAAATAAAATGACAGGTAAGAATAATGTGGAGTATGTTAGAAACCACTTTCATTCAGTGTTTCCAATATGTTAGGATATTCAGAGTCAGGAGATGACAAATCACGTCACTAGATTTCTTTTCAGATATTAGGGTACATTTTGAAAATTTTATTTTTTCCTATAAATCCTCCCCATATACTTCTAGCTCCACACTATTACCTGACCTCCATTCTACCCCCTCTCTCTTTCACATTATTCCCCCAAACCCTTGATTTTAGAGTAACTCACAGGAAGAGCAGGTAAGTAATATGCTTATCATCATGGTAGGACTTGTGTGTATTATGCACATAAGAAGTATCTGTTCCACAGAGCACATGATTTTGCCCTGATGATGATGTAGAAAGAGTTTGCACAAATACTTCTGATGGCTTTTGTGCCCACAAGCTTGGGGGTTTGTCTTTAGAGGGCGCCTGAGGCTATGTGGATTAGGAGGTCCCTCCTACTTCATTTCCAGCAGTGTTTCACAGCCTGCGCTCAGCATGCCACTGCAAAAGGAATCCTAGTTTGTATTTTTCTTCAAATTTCCCTTCCCCTTTAATTCTTGTTTCCTTCTTGTGACGTTCTGCTGTTCTTTGCCACAAGCCATTGCAAAACAACCCAGACAAGAATTTTGCCTCCTCCTTGGCTAGCGTAGAAGGCTCTTTGAAACCACAAAGCCACATCTCCAGGGAACAGTAGCTTTATTAATATAATAATTACCATCATCATGGCCTGGTTACAATACACACATTGCTTTAGAAAGCAAAATAAGGACAACCTGGGGTTTGCTGGAGAAGCCACTCTTGAGGTTAGATGTGCACCATTAAATATGAAGTCAAGTTGAGGTCATTGCTAAGGAGATGTGGAATTGGAAATCCATGTGGAAAATGGTTGCCCTGTGGAAGTCATCCACTCACCATTAAAACTCATTTTGAATAATATCAGATCAGGAAAATTTGAGGGTTTGATCCTGTAACAGATTTGAGCTTTCCTTGATGTCTTGGTTGGTTTGCAAGAAGGTTCTATGGCATTTAATCTTTGCCATCCATCCTCTATATCTCAAAGAAATCCTAGAAAAAGTTGAATGAAGATTTTTAATGGGAAGATGTATACCATATACCTACCAAGGGACTTTTTATTCTGAATAACACAGAGGGAATGTGTTGTTTATACTATAGTTCGTACTTCGCTCCTTCTGAAGAAATTGAATATATTTAATGACATTTTTTTCCCTCATTTGAATTTGGTACAAAAAGAAAATTTTAAAATGTAAAAGAGCATTTCACTTTCTCTTTGGTTGTTTCTTAGATGTAGAAGAAGGGAAAAGCGAAATAAAATGTGACAAACAAACTTGGCATCCTCTTGCTTAAGCAACCACGTCAGCCTGGATGCAAATGACTGGTGACAGAGGAGTCCAGCTCAGTGTGCTGGAGCCTGAGGAAGGCATACTGCTGACATGGCAGCAGCTACGTTTCCAGCTGATTTTAGTCCTAGATAAGTATCCCTTTCAGCTTAAATGATGCTCTACCATAATTGACCAGTGCCCAGTTGGGTTGGAGCAGAGTTCTTTTGGAACCTGTTCAGACCAACTTTGACTGCCTGTAAATGCTGAGCCAAGATCAGACTGGTTTCCTGGAGTCTGAGGTATAATACTGGCTGTAGCCTAAGGGACAGAATTCTCTGCATGTTCAATAGAATGTAGCAGTGGATCTGTTTGTTACCTTTACCATATTAAAGAACTGTTCTGTATAACTAAGAAAGAATCACCACCAGCAGCAAAAAAGAACAGTTAATACCAAATGAATAAGAGCTGTACTATAAACTTCAGACTGAAACGAGGTATGCACTGGGCATTATTTCTAATGTTTTACAAGTTAACTGGTCATTTTCCTTTAAGAATAACTTGTACTAATCTCCTCCCTGCCCCCAAGAAGTTGCTCTTGAACTGTTTTCAACATATTACTTTTTAGGATACCAAACACTCCTCTTAATATGAAGCTTGCTTTAGTTAACCAAAAATACCATTTCAAGATGTTCAGTTCTCTGCAGTAGCATTGCTTACTGATGGTGCTTACTGATACAGGCCGTGGAATCTAGAAGACATGAGTAGATGATTGAAGCTTAGCATGGATAGATAGAGGCTGCTATCTGCTTCAGACCTAGTCAAACACCTGGATAACTTGGGTGAAAAGATCAGTCATTTCTCCATTCTGAATCTAAACTAGAAGTCACTGCTCTATAGGTTTGGTCTCAATCAACTAGAGGAACTGACTTCCCCGGTGATGCTGAGTGTTAGGAGAACAAAAAGTGCAATCCCAAACCCATCTCTAGCTTCAGCGAACCAGTGTATAAAATGATCCCAGTTTCCTGAATCCATATAAACAGCCAGGTGGTTTGTTTAGTGTTAGTACCATCTTTTATTTAGCTGCTGCCTACAAATGCTGGTATTTCAGAGTGGCTCTACACTGACCAATAAGAGTTGGTGAAATTCAGGTGGCTGGTTTTTTTTTTTCTTTCCTCAAAAATAATTGTTTAGTATATGAGCCCAGGAGATAATTGCATGCTGACTTCTTATACTCCAGCAGCATATTTTTTTCTACCACTGAACAGAACTGAAATAGTTAGCATGTAGAAAAATACATGGAATATTAAACTAAAATATGTCTGTCTAGGGATCCATTTAGTTCCCCCCAAATAGCTCCTTTCTTTGTGAATGCTAGTATGTTTATATATATTTAAATGCCCCATTTGCTACACTGGTTTTAGCTTCTTGTTAGCATCACTTCTTGTTAGCATGATGTTCTACAGCACAAGGCAGCTGGAGAAGTGAAACATGTGTTGCAGAATTTATGCAGTGTCCTTAGTTTCTTTCATTAAGGGAACCAAGAATAATAGGTGCATATTATAAGTTTGCTGTGTTCAGCAATATGTTATTGCTGTGCTTGACAGACATCTTGTTTACATTCATGTTATATATTGGGACAACATAGCATTTTAAGAAACATGGCACGTTAAAAGTAATATTTATACTGTGTCTCTATGCATGGGAAATAGTTCTCTAAAAACATGGTGTGCTTTAAGTCCACTTGTCTCCTCCTTCTAATGAAATATTCCAAGTGCTTTCTCCCCTAAGCGGGGAGGGCAACATGTTCTCTATTCAGGCCATTATAAGCACCCCAGTCCCAAGCTCTCAGTTTATTAAAACAACCGCCCATCTTATTCCAGTTTGGTTTAATTCATGTGTGAAAACTTTATCCCACCTTCCTTCCAAGAAGAACAGTAGGAAAGTTGTCTCTCTAGCTGGTTCAGTGTTTTTATTTTAAAAACCTCTGGCTGTTTTCAGAGTGGCTTGGGACCTTCATTGACCTCAGTGAGCAATGTGAAATTGTTATTGGGCATGAGATACCTCAGTGGGGCAGCCCCATAATATTAAAGTACTCCATGGCTGTATCTTGGTAGTCAGTATTCCTTGCTACATCTACTGGGGAAAGATGTGAAGTGCAGTGCAAGTTAATAATTTCTTGTGTTTTGGGCAGTAAGGACATTGTGGGGGATGCATATCTACCTTCTCCTCCTTTTCACATTTTTGAGCTGAGATCAAACTCTGCTTCTCAAAAAATGCTTTGCTCTGTTATACACACATGCTTCAAATCGGTGGGGGAAAGTGTTCATTTTGAAAAGAAAAGAACTATGAGTTTTCTGAAATGTCTTGTCTACTTCTAGTAGGAAGTGGCAAGGCTGGTCACAGCTGGTTCCAGCTGGGTGGTAACCCATGCCAAGGACTGGAATCCAGATGAAGTAAAGCCATTATGATATGATTCTGTGACAAAGGAGGGACCCACACACAAGGAGGCAGACTAGCAGGGAGACAAAATTGGAAGTTTTTGAGCCCACAGAGAACTGGCTTTTGGGTGAATATTCTGTGAGGTAAGAAATTATGTATCATGGGGCTGGGGTTGTGGCTCAGCAGTAGAGTGCTCACCTAGCACATGCAAGACCTTGGGTTTGATACTCAGCACCACATAAAAATAAATAAAATAAAATAAAAGGTATTGTGTCCAGCTATAACTAAAAAATAAATATTAAAAAAATAAATGATGTATCATGGTTAGTTTATTAACACCATAATCCACAGTTTATTGAATGCTTCCATGTTTCAGATCTTGCTAAGTGCTTTGGATTCATTATTTAGTTTTACCCTTACAAAAACACTGGGGGGTCGGGGGGTAGGGAGACGGGTAAATACAATCATTCTTTCTTGATGGATGAGAAAACTGAAGCTTATAGAGGTTGCAGAACTAATGTGAGGACACAGCCAATCGTAGAGACAGAACTGGAATCCCCATTAAGCTCCAAGAGTGAGAATTGGCTTCATTGGCAGGATGCAGTTAGTTGGAATATCTGAATGCTAGGAAGCAGTGGCTCTCTTGTGGGAGAACATGGCTCATGGCAGAAAGCAACTCCCAAAGAGAGACTTGGACACAAAGGTATGTGGGCAATTTGGCAACATTTATGGAGATGAGCTTTATAATCCACATTGCTTTACTCTGCTGGAGGGATCCAGACTGTACAGCTGATAACTAGGCTTCATTAGCCTTTTATTTAATATATATATATATATATATATATATATATATATATATATATANTATATATATATAATTTAATATTATACATTATATTATTATATATTAAATATATATCTGACATCTGCTTTATGGTATATAGTCAACACAACAGAATCCACATGACATCACTTCAGAGTACTGCTCACAGGGACCTGGACTATAGCTCAGACCTCTGGCTCCTAGATTCTATTTACCTGATCATCCATAAAATTTGGAGACATCTGATGGATGGGCTTCTGGACAGAAGGAGAGAGGCATATTTTTAAGAGCACATTTATGAGCCATAACTGATGTACCTTACCTGGAGAATTCTGTAAAAGAATAGCGAAAAATATTCAGCATTGAGAAATAGGTGAGATTATTTTTAACAGAAGCAGGAGAAGACTGGAGATGAAGAAAAACACTATCAGCCAATGACAGACACAGGGCACAACAAAAGGAAATAATTTGGAGATTTATAAGTTGATTGATATTAGGAAATATATTTTCATACCTTTTGTAAATATAAGAATGAATATGTTCTTGAATTCTTAGAAAACGCTTCTCCTTTAACTTCACATCCCTGAAAAGGCAGAGTGTATTTTCCAAAAACTGTTTTAAGTCCTTCTTTGGGCCATCTGCTTACCACATGAATCTTTCCTAACATATTGGCATAATATTTCCATATTGATTTTTCTGATTTTTTGAACTTTCTTTTTGTCACATCAGAGTTTTATCAATAGCCTTCATAACATTGAAACTGTCTACCCATAAATTCAAAAGTCCTTATCACTGAAATCAATATGTTTTACAAGTTAATTTCAATCTACATTCCCAGGCTTATTTTTACAATTTCCTTACAGAGGTTACCTAGTTTAAGTTAATGGGTCACTTTATTATTTCTGATCTTTGTTTAAAATATTATTTTTACCTATAATGCCTTCACTATTTTTTTAACCTATTGGAATGTGAAATTGAGAGTTT
This sequence comes from Marmota marmota marmota, assembly GCF_001458135.2. Taxonomy (NCBI): domain Eukaryota; kingdom Metazoa; phylum Chordata; class Mammalia; order Rodentia; family Sciuridae; genus Marmota; species Marmota marmota. The sequence continues at coordinate 1,723,567 of NW_026000142.1, forward strand.
AGACTTAGAAATTGTGATAGGAAATAGACAAGTTATAAGTTGACTGGGGAAGTTATTGAAGTCATAAATAGTAGTAGCTTCAGGGGAACTGAAATGAAGAGGTCCACCTGTTACATGTGCAGAAATACTATGGCAAGCCCTGTTCCACTGGGCCAGAGGGACTGTGCTAGACCCAGTCAGTACCCTGGATAGCTCCCAGGAACACAAATCAGAGTGTTGAGAGGGGTTCCATGCTTTGAGTTATAGACCTAGAGGCGACCAACCCATATCCATGCACTATTTTTCTTAGAGAGTCTACTTTCTCCCTTCTCCCCGAAGCTTAACAACTATAGATTCAGAGGCTCATTTAATATTGGCTCTTCCTCTGGTCCAATTGTATCTTACTTACAGTTAGTCCCTGATAATACTGAAGAATTTATTCTTTGATGCATAAGTCATTCTCTAGGGCTTTGTCTTTTCTGGGACAGAGATAGGAGATGGACTGCTGATAATACTCCACTGTGTTTGAGCTTTTTCCTTTTTCATAGATGGTATTTTATGGTCTTATCAATGCTGAGCAGGTTGAAATTTTGCCCGTACTTATAGCTAATTCCCAATCTCACCCTTGCTTTGAGCACTCTACTGACCAACCCAGTGTAAAATGAATTCTCATCCAAATTAGAAAACTTTTTAGTCTTTGATTTTAATATTGATGATATACTCTCTCTTATAAGTTTCTCTTAGCTTGCCTGTGTCTTAGCACTGCAATTGGGTTGCATGCTTCTTGGGGGATTACTTCTTATCAACCGGACTTTTTAGTGGTAGGTACTCACAGAGAGACATGGGTTTGCATTCTTGTTTCACCATCTATAAATGTCACCTTGAACTAGTTACTCAATCCCTTTGAGCTATGGTTTCTACATCTGTATATGGAAGAACGGCACCAACTGCATAGGATGTTCATGAGAATTAAATGAGATATTGTCCATAAAGGGTGTTGATCACTTAACACAGAGTGAGGGCACTCAATTCTTGTTGATGCATTTCCCTGTTTTCCTACATATGTCACTCTTTTCTTTTAAATAAGATCTAAATATCAAACTTTCCAGATGATTGTTTAAAACACTGTTTTTAGGTGTTTCCTACCAGGTGTTTACAATGGGATCTTGATCATGGTGAAAGATTTATCTTCCACTTCCATCTGTTTCTAAAATGAGCCTTTTTCTTCAGTATAAAATTGAGGCTTAGGGGCTGGGGTTATGGCTTAGTGGTAAAGCACTTGCCTAGCATGTGTGAGGCGCTGGGTTCAATTCTCAGCATTACATATAAATGAATAAAATAAACATCAACATCTAAAATAATTTTTAAATGTCACTTAGTTGCCTTATTTAAAATATAAAACAGACTTTTAAGCTTTATGCTGTATTTCTTGGAATGGGGAGGTAACATTTATTTTTGTAGAAAACAAGGTAAAGCAAATTTGTGCTTGCTTCTTTTATTTATAGTAAGCCACATTACCAAGCAGACTAAAGAAGCCCAGTCTGCTAGATGTCCAAGAAAATGAAACACATGTGCCAGAGGCCTCATGATCTAGAGAAGGCAGCCCAGCCTTCATTGCTTACAAGTGGCTGATTCTCAGGGACTGCTAAGGAACAAAGCCTCAGTAGAATAAACCTGAATATTTATGAAAGAAAACCAAAGCATTTTAACTGGGCTTCCATCCCTTTAAACAATACCAGTCACAGAAATGTGGTTTCATAGTCATTTAAAATACAGTTTACAGAGGAATTAAACTAAATCACTTAAGCTCTCCAAGCAGCTGTGCTTTCCCAGCTTCCTTACTGGGATCTGCTTGCAGAGCATCCCCTTTGAAACCTGCAGCTGGGGCAAAAACAGGGCTGTTGATCTCTGAGCTCCTTCCTTTTTCTTATCTGACACTTCTCAGGTAGTGCAAAACAGTGGGAAATATTTGGACATAAGCACCTATTCTTGTTCCATATTTTAGTATTAAAGTGGCATTGCTATCACAGGTTTAAATAAGTAAGTACCTGGATATGAATTCAGGTCTCATAGTGCTTTTGAAAGTAGCATGTAATTCTCAGGATGACTCTCCATTTGCAGGAGAAATGCTAGGGCTTCTTCTTGCAAGAGGGTAAGCTGGCATTCAAAGCTGCCCAATCCACCTTCCCAATGTCTTTCTCACTTCCACACATAAGCCCTGGGCTTCCTTCTGTCTGGTCTCCTTGCTCTTCCCAGAAGTCAATGCACATTCCTGTCCCTTTGCCAGTGTTACCCTCTTCCCTACTTTTCCAATGGTTTTTCCTCTGCTGTTGGTGTGTGATCCTGCCCATTCTATTGTTCAAGACCCATCTCATCCATCACACAGATTTCCTATAGTCCTTCCCAAAACAAGTTCATGTCCCCATTATCTGATTTTGACCATGGCTATATCAATGTGATCCTTGCTTAACTATAGTGCTGTCTATTGAGGGAAATACGTCTTATTTAACTTTTTCTTTTGTCCCAGAAAATGTTTTATATTTATTTAGAATTTAGTAAATATTATTTAATAGCATTATCAGTTAGGTAGAAAATTGGAAGAGCATAAGCAAACTGAGCTCAGTTTTTTAGCAAAATATGCAAAATATGAGGAGTGGGAAATAAAAGAAATTCAAACAACATGTGGAAATTATGCAAGTAAATTCAAATAAATGTTATATGTGGAAATTTTTGTTATTGTTGGGTATGTTTTGTTTAAATTTTATAATTTACATTTTAATGAATACAAAACAATGGTAAAGTGTTGGTAGAATCAGTTAAGGTAGAACAAAATATCTATAGATATCTTACTGTAGGAAGAAATTATGAAATGTTCTTTCTAGCTTTGTTAAGGCAACCATGCAGGGAGATGGTGTTTTTGACAACAATTCTTCTTTTTAATAAAAATGCATACATTTTTATGTATAGTTTCACAAAATAACAAAATATTTGTTTCTGGAACTCTATCACCAAAATCTCTAGTTTAGCAAGTTAGTTATTTTTTCCATATTTCAGTCTACAAGCATATAGTGTCCTGTAAATAAAGTTAGACTCCACTATATTACATCTTTTAATTTCTAATGTTTTAAAAGAACTGATAGGCACTACCAGTAAGATAATTTTAAATGTTTTGTGGAAAATATTACAGCCTCATATCAGAAAGCAATACAAAAACAATAAATGATTCATGGTGTTTCTTCAAAAAGCAGTAATGTACCAAATAGCTAAATAGTATGGCTGAACAATTCTTCAGTTCTCTGATTTCCCGAGCAATTTTCTAGCTAATTTGTAAGATTTGGGATTTGGGCCAGTAGTCTGGCCTCTTTGGGGGTGAGGTTTTCTTGTATAGGCAGATGCTGAAGAGCATCCTTAATTGCTCACAAGCAGCCCTGGAAATCTATGTCTTCCTGTGACGCTGCCCAGCATCTGGCTTAGAAAGAGTCTGCAGAGTTTAAATACACAGGGAGCAGGGCTTCTGCAGTGCACTCTCAGCAGATCAGCACTGGAAAGCGAGCACATCCGCATTATCCTATCAAAGAGTCAGTAGTAAAATCTACCTTGTTAAATGTGATACTGATTTGTAAAGAATCTACTTTTAAGACCAGACACAAACTGCTTTCCAAGCCAGGAAGTTGAGGCTGATGGAAGGACTATGGGATTGCAAGAAAGGGCGGGAAAAATTAAAGTATTGGGTATAGTTTTCCCAGTGTCCAAAAGGTGTGTGTGGCAGGGGTTGGGGGTGGGGGAAGGAGACTAAGCTTGTTACTGGAACAGATAAAAAAGGATGTGAAAAATGATGAAATACCGATGAAGACAATTCTAAATGAGAAGGAAAGAAAGTTCATGGGGAGGAGAAGGGAAGACCAGTGATAGAACAGCAAAATAAGCACAGCTTATTCTGGAGGAACTTTTGGGGAAGAAATAAAACTCAACTTGATAGCTTTAGAGCTCCGGTAGCTCTAAAATGTTTTTGAACCTCAACCTTGGCTGTAAGGACCTTGTTGTTGCAGGTTACATGTAAAACGGAGATCTGTTCAGATTCAGTTCTCCTGTTATTCACATTTAGACACATATTTATAGAGCATCTTCCGTGTGACCACATTGTTCTGGAGACGGGGGTGCAGGGTGGACAGCACTATTAAACGCACACACTCTCCTCTCCCAGGATGTAGAGGAACTTGGATCCTGGACCACAAAAGAAAAAAAAATGAAGGAGGAAAATCAGGGATTGGTGAGGAAGGAGGGGTGAAGCTGGAGTGATTTTTGTAAAATATAATTAAATCACATTGCTCCTTTTCTTAAACCCCTCCAAGGCTTCCAGCTGCTCTTGAAATCAATCAAAACTTCTTGCCACCTCCTCTGAAACCTGCGTCATCTGTTCTCAGACCTGCTCTCTATCAGACTCACCTTCAGTGGTCTCCTTTTTATTCCTTCTAATGCATTGATTTCTTTCCTAATTCACAGCTACCTTTGCAGCTGCTTCATGCCACCCAGCGTGCTTTGTCACCGGCCCTCAGAATGGCTCCCTAATTTTCATCCTTAGTTCACACGTAAATCTCCTCGGTCATCATACCTTCTCAGCCTTCCCCGCATCTCTGACCACCTTTTAGTCACATCACCCTGTTTATGTCCTCATGGTACTTATTGTAATGCATAAGTTTCTTGTTATAGACTATTTAGTTATTTGGTTATTCACCTGCAAGCCTTGTGAGCTCAGGAAGTCTGTCTTGCAGCATTCATCAAAGTGCCTTCCATCTAATAGGTGCTCCATAAATACTTTTTGACTGAAGAATAAATATTTCCCTCTCCTAGTAGGCATATTTTGGTTTCCTCAAGTTGGAAGCTGCCTGTTTCTCAGCCTCTCCTGATGGTCCTGAACATGGAAGTCTTCTGACTGAACCTGTGTGAGCCCACAGTGTCATTACTCCTGCAAGATGGGGACCAAGCCACATGGACCCTGGACTTGGGATTCCTTCTTGGCTCAGCTGAGAAAACAGAGTCCTGGACAGCATCCTTTCCCTCCAGCATTGCAAATGCTTAAGCAAATGCCTGTGCTGGCCTGCCCTCGTAGCCTTGCCACATCTCTCCACTTCTCTGCTCACTTCATTGCCACATCCCTGAAACAGTTTGGTTTCCAGACTTATTAATCAAGGGATCATCTGACCTGACAGTGTTACAGATAGTTCTAGATATTCTACCTCATTCCAGCCAGCAGAGGGGCTGACTACCCTCCACCCACTTGCACTCACTTCTGCAAATGTAGCCTCATTATATCTATAAACAATGATACCTCTCTGTTGGAGATACAAGCAAAAGATGAGCTCCTGAGGCCATCTTCCTGTTCATCTGAGCTCTGGACTCCAGACCCCTTTGTGCCAGAACTCCAGAGCCATGATCCTTTTAAGCTGAATCACATCCTGGTTTCTGGACACATGGCTTGTTTAACAAAGACTGAAAACGACAGCATGCTTCTGCCTGTATTCCTTTGCTTCTGGGCTGTTGTCTTATCCTGATCTTGAGTCTTGCAACCCTTGCCATCTGCACATGCAGAAAGCACCTTGCTCCTGTGTGGCAATGTCCAAAAGGTCCCCCTCAGAGAACCCTGATCCGTGCATTCACGTCACTGCCTTGATTTCCAATCACATTTTTACTGTGCACTTATTAGTTTTGTGCCTTCCCCACTCCTGGTTAGACTACTAGCTCCAGAAGGGACTTAAGGAGTTTATTAGTGCTGCTTCAACAAGTTACTGAAAATTTAGTAGCTTCAAAAAGCACAAATGCACCGTATTGTGGAGGTCAGAAGTTTGAGATAAGTGTGATTAGGCTAAATTCAAGGTATGGGCAAGTCTGTGTTCCTCTCTGCACCCCTAAGAAGGAAACTGTTTTCTTGATTTTTTTTCAAGCTTCCAGAGGCTACCACATTTCTTTGCTTATGTTTCCATTTAATCTTTAAAGAAAGGCATGGCCCATTGAGTTGTTCTCATGTCACTTCACTTAGACACTGTTTTTTCCACACTGAAAAGACCACCTCTTTTGATTATATAAGACCTAACAGGGTAATCCAGCATACCCCCTGTATCTTAGATCATTTCCTACCTTATCTCCCCCTTGCCATGTAACATAACAGCCACACCTTTCAGGGACTAGAACACTTACTCTAGGGATTCTTTCAGTTTTTCCACCAATTTCTAGGCTGCACCCAATACAGTGCTTGGCACAGAGAAAGTAGTCAATATATTAATTAACTCATTAATTAATTAAAGATAGAAAGCACATATTGGCTGAGAAGGGAGATTAGTGTTACTACACAGCCTAGATAAATAAAATCACAGATTATTTCTTTGAACTAGTCCCATTAAATAAAATTAGCATCTTGATGTTCAGGTGGTTCACTAACACATGCTCAGTATTGTCCTTGTGTTGGGTGCACTTTGGGAGTGGAGCGTGGGTCAAAAGACTGGTCAGGGAAAACTCTAGGCTATTAGTTCTTCACAGGACTTCCTCTGGCCTCTTCTCTTGCTTCACCCTGACCTTATCACCCCAGAAGGGATGCTGTGAGGATGAAGGCTTTGCTCCTTGCTTTATTTGGTTTATGAAAAGGACTTGGATGGAAATCTTCTCTTTTCTTCCATTTCCATCTATTCAGTATTGAATCTGTTTTAGGGCCAGTGGATTCTTTCTTCATAGTTGTTTGGCTTTTGTCTCCTTCTGGTCACTCTCAGAGCAGAACCCCAACTCTAACCATTATTGCAGCATGCTGGAAATACAACGACAACCTCCTAAGTTGATTCAGCATTAACAAAGGCTTGGAAGCCCATGAGAAGGGTCAGGAAGAGAGTGTTCTCATAAAGAATAGTGGGAGGTTAGAGTTTGGCATTTGGAACAGAAATAAAGATCAGTGTGATTGGCTATTATAGATACATACTCTAGACTCAAGTTCTATACATTTGAAAGCACCCAGATTTTTTCACTTGCAGAACAGGTAATATAGGCACCTTCTCATGAGGTTGTTTTGAAAATTCAATCAGATCATAGCATATGAGTTGCTGCTGCACTTGACTAGCATTTAATAAATTCTGGCCATGAGGACATTGGCCACCATCATGTTCATCATCACCATCTTTGTCATGACAGTTCTTTCAAATAGGGGTGAAGATTAAAGTTTTGTAATCTTTAATAACTGAAGGTGAGAAAGCCTTGGTGATGACAGCAATGCTTGGGAGGTATGGCTTTTTGAGGCGGTTGCTTGGGAAAGATGACCTCAACCAAGTGTTGGTGTAGTGGGGCTGGCGTCACAGCCAACAGCAGGAGTGATTGATGGCTGCTGGACATGGTAGAAATAGTGGGCCCATAAAATTTAATAATCTCTCTGTTGTCATAAATGAGGACAGAGCAGGGAAACTTTACAGGTAAACTTGTCAGTGGCCAAAACAAGAAGGAATATAGGATGGCCAAGAGAAGTCCGGACAAGGGGAGGAAGCAATTCAGAACCTGAAAATGAGGCAGATCAGTGAAGTGGGGCCAAGAGACCCCTGCTATATTCTGGATGTGGTTTGTCCCTCAAGGGTTCCTGTGTTGGAGGCTTGGTCCTTCGTGTGACTGTGTTGAGATGATGGGACCCTTAAAAGGTGGAGTCTAGTAAAACCTCATCAGGGTCATGCCTTCAAAAGTGATGAAGGTCATTATAATAGGACTTCTGAGTTAGTTGTCTCAAGAGGGTTATTATAAAAGAATAAGCTTGGCCATGTCCCAGCCACTCTGGCTTCCTGTCTTGCCATGTGATCTCTCCCTCTTGCCACCATGATGCCATCTGCCTTGAGACCTTCACCAGAAACAAGTTGATAATAGTACCATGCCCTTGATCCTCCAAAATTGTGAGCTAAATAAATCTCTTTTCTTTATAAAGTTTCCCAACATGAGACATTTGATTATAGTAACAGAAAATGAACTCCAGAGAGATGACACTGAGAAGATGTTTGGATGTTTGGATGTACCTGTCTGCTTCCTTCAAGTGTCAAGGATGGCTGACCAGATGTGAGAAGGAAAGAAAGAATGGGAGGGGTAATACCAGGTACTACTCCCTAGAACTGGCTGACTGGAAACAGGCTACAGAGGCCCAAACTTCAACTTAGGAACTATTGAACCAGTAAGAGAAGCAGGAAATAATGTGCACTACAGTAGTGGTTCTCAAATTTGACTGCATTAGAAACACCTAGAGCTTGTTCACATTGGATGGCTGACCCCATCCTTTGAATTTCCAGTTGAGTGAGGCCTGAGATTTGGCCCGTGTAGTAAGTTCTCAGGACATCGCTTGGTCAGCACCTATTGACACTGGTCTAGGGACCTCATTTTGAGAACCACTACTCCAATGAGTATTATACTACCAACAAGATAAATTAGAAAAAAAAAAGTGTAACGAATGTTTCAAGGTCACTGCAACTAGTTGCAAATTATTTGTAAGACATCTTCAGAGATTAGGAAGGATGCCCTCTATCTCCAGGGTGAATAGGCAAGCACCCAAATCTATGAATGTGTAATCCAAACTGTTTTAAAGGCATCTTGTTTAGCACTCCTCATTTGAAAATTGTGATGCCGGAAAAGGAGAGGGAAGTCTATTCTAGAGTGAAGGAGTTACTCTGGTTTGTGTTAACCCACAGCAAAAGGATGGTTTCCTTTGACATTGAATTCATTCTGTTCAGGGTGTTCAGTGCATGTGGCTCAGGACAGACCACCACCTCTTGATTTGCAATGGCGTAAATGTCCATCCAGGCAGTAGAGAGAAATTGTGCTAACCAAAATTGTAGTCTTATCTAGCTTTGGCCAATAGGAGGCAAGGTGTGAGTCAGCAATGGGGGCAGGAGCAGGAAGGGCAGTCTGTATCCATGTCTAGAGTCCCATTCACACCAGCCCTGATCAGAGACTAATGACCCATAGCCATTGTCTTTCCTGGGCTGGGTTTGGATCAGCTTCTTAAGTATGGAAGGATCACCTCACAGGCAGAGATCTGTGGGGTACAGGTGGACCTAGATTTCCTGTGTGTTAGTATTGTGGCAATGGGTTGGTTTCATGCATCCCTGAAAATAGCTACTCCCCCCCCGTGTTCCCCAAATGAGAACCATGCAAGTTGGCAGGGGGAAAAAAAGCTAATTAAATCTCTTTAATTAATATCGACTTCCATTGGTAAATGCAATTTATTAATATTTTTATGTAGGCATTTTCTTTGATTTGTTCACTTAAGACCAATTAATGTCTCTATATGGAACCCAGAACATGGTTCATGGTTCAGCCTTAGATGGGAGGTAGTGCTTTTAGTACGGTTGCATCTTCAGATCCATAGATTGACATTATTTGTGAGCTCTGCTGGAATGAAAATTAACCTTGAACCTTATTCCATCACCTAGTTCTTGCCTTCCAGTAAGATTGTCATGATGTGAAAACTTGAATGGGAGTGAACTCAAGTAATGAAACAGAGCTTCATGGGAAATATCAAACATCTGAACCGGGGAGACACGGACAGCACAGAACATTAGCGAAATGGTATCCTTACCAATCTTTTGGGTTGTATGTTTGATTTTTAGGCCATTCTCTAGTAAGCTATGTGGTTTTTAGTTCAACTGATTGGATGTGTGCTTCCAATCTTTATGCATCAAAATTATAATATTTGTATGGAACACTAGGGTCAATAGTGAAGGTACTCTATCCCCATCCCAGGTGAGACCAGTCACTCAGAATATGCTTGTTGCCCATAAGTGGCACACCCATTTAGAAGCTCTGATCTTGGGCAGAATCATACATTCTATTTGCAAACTTTTAGCATTAACCCATTTTGTGGCAAGAACTCTATATAGTTATCACTCAGTATCCTGAGGAAATGGTTCTGGAATTACCACAGATACAAAATCTGTGTGTGCTCATGTCCCTAATATAAAATGGCATAGAATTTGCATATAACCTACATGTATCTTCCCATAGATTATTTACAATACATAATACAACATAAATGATATGTAATTAGTTGTTTAGAGAATAATAACAAGAAAAATAATCTGTGCATCTTTGATACAGATACAACTTTATATGTGTGTGTGTGTGTGTGTGTGTGTGTAGCAGGTGGAGACAATACCTTTATTTTTTATTTTTACATGGTGCCGAGGATCGAACCCAGCACCTCACACATGCTAGGCAAGCACCCTACCACTGAGTCACAATCCTAGCCCCAGACACAATTTTTAAAAAAATATTTTCCATCTGTGGTTGGTTAAATGCCCCAATGTGAAACCCTTGGTTATGGAGGACCCTTTGTGGCTGACTGTACCTTAGTCCCAGCAGGCTCTCAGTTGACAGATTTACTGGAAACACCAGGCAAGAAGGGTGAATGGAGAACCTGACCTGTCACTCCTAGAAAAACAAAGTACATTTCATGTTATGGCCGCCATGAATATGTGTTCGTTTTCCACGAGGCATCATTCAGCTCCTTCCAGCAGCTGAGTAGAAAGGGGCTGCTGTTCTTGTCTGTGGCTTTATAATTTTCCTTCACCAGAATTTCCTCCATTATGTATTGTTTCCTTTGCATTATGGTTGTTTTTATAAGCTATTTAAAGTTCTTTTTGCAGGTTGTACATTAAGGAAAGGAGCAAATCATTTAAAAAAATAATTCAAAATACATGCCTTCCCCAGATTGGGTCAGTCATGTCATTTTTATATGCAGACAGAATATTTTCACCCTTTAATAAAATTGGTAACAGGATATGATATTAGTCATAATATGAAATAATGTTCCTTTTTAAATGTGATGATCATCCTGCTTTATTTCCCCATCTGCAAGATGAGAATGATAATTATCCCTTTGAAAATATCATATGGTCAAATTAGTTAATGTTGGACAAGCATTTCAAAATGAAGATACCTAATAATTTATTAGTGGCTCCACTGATGTGCAATTTGAGAATGAAATCTGCCTTTGAGGAATTGCTGTTTGCAATAATTCATATTTTCCTTGAATTCCTTACAGAACTCTAGTTCGTGTTCTCTCCTCTGGGTGCCAGCCATGCCCAACTGTGTGGCACATGGTCCTGTGGCCTTTGCCTACAGCAGACTTGCTTGAGCAATCTGAAGCCTGATGATCATGTCCTGAAAGAGAAACTCAGTCAATGAAATTACCCTTGCACTTCTTTTAAATTCACTTACTTTTTCTCTTTTTAAAAGATAGTTTTGGTTTTTGAGTAAAGGAGAAATCTTGCCACATTTTATTTTCTACTCCATGCCCTTCAAGATCCACTGATCTTCTCAAGTCCCTGAAATGAGTAATCTCAGTTGTGTCTTAAATGAAATGAGCGAGTAAGCTCTGTGTCATGTGCTATCATTTCCTTCCATGTTATTTTTATAATTAAATCTTTCTTAACTCAGAAAACATAATGTTTTTGTGTAATCACAAGGACAACCATATAGGACAAACACATAATAATAACAAATACAGGGATAGATATCATTCATTGAACACTATGTGCCAGAAGCTAATCTCCAATACAGCTGTTGTGAGACACATTTACAGGATCCGAAAGGCCCAGCTAACATGCACAGAGTCACATACCATAATGATGAAATGCTGGGATTTGAAATTCAATCTTTAAAGCTTTTATTTTTCTATTTAATTTGTATTTTATGCATCCAAATTATTAAATGGTATTTATGCTTTATTTCTCTATGCCTCTAGAAAATCTATTTTAATTAATTAATTAATTAATTTTAATTAGGTATATATGATAGCAGAATGCATTTTGATTCATTGTACATAATTGCAGCACAACTTTTCATTTCTCTGGCTGTACATGATGTAGCGTCGCACCATATGTGCAGTCATGCATGTACCTAAGGTAATGATGTCCATCTCACTCCACCATCTTAGAAAAGCTATTTTTAAAAACAATTCATTGAATGTTAAAAGGAGCCACATCCTCATGCTGGGGGGTTAAACAAAATGATTCTCCCATTCCTTTGTAACTATAACAATATAGGAATCATTATGTATAAGAAACTTCCTAAACATTTAATGTAATTTTTTCAATGTTGCTGTCTCCAAGACTTTGGCAAATTGCAACCAAATAAAATCCATAAATAGAATGGAATTCCTCTTTGTCAATAAAATGAAATCAGAAAATTTCACTTTTCACTGTAACAGGCCATACCTTTGTATATACAGATTCTCAGATTAGCAATGTCAGAATATTTTCCTTGTTGGATCTCAGGTGTTAGAGTATTTCTTCTGTTTCAACACAGCATCTCGATAGAGAGAATTCCCTACTGCAGTTCATAGGCAGAGAAACCAAGGATATCTGGTAGACTTTTCACTCTATTTGTGTCAGTTCAATGACAATAAAAAAAGCAAGCTCACCTACTTTGTATGAAAGGAGGTTACCAGAAAGTAAATAACTGGCGATGGCTACTTTCAGAATCTGTGGCCTCTCAAAGCTTTGAAACTTGATTTGTCTCTTGGAGTGTACACAGCATTCTACCAATGTGTCTGAACCGCCTAACAGGGAATATTTAGAAGTCATACCGGTCCTCATATTTAAAATATTTATTTAAAAGTAACTAGCCACAGATGGGAACATTTCTAAGTAAAAATTATCTTTTCCTGAACGTTAAAACATTTCTTAAAATCAAATATTTCCCATATAAAGTCAGTTCACTGTGGGCTTTGGGACTTCATTTTTCATTGCCAATAAAAGCCTTTGATAGGGGAGCTTTTCTTTGCCTTAAATTTGAAACTAGAATATGTAAGCAGAGTTTGAATGTGAATGGAAAAACTGGCTTAAATTATGTGAATTTCAGAAATATCACTATATGTTTATTTGTACAGTTCCCACTAAAGGGGAAATTTTTGTTTAATATTTGAGTATGTTTATTTATAAGAAACGATAGAATCTTCAGCAGACATTTGAATTCTATTAGACCCAAGTTAATCTCCATTTGATTTTCACATTTTTCCATATAAGGTCCTAGTTTTTTATGAGAGTACCTACCTTAACTTTTAGAAATGGCTACAGTTTCACATTTAACCTTTAATATGTGGGTATCGATAATTTCCTTGGTACATGCAGCCTGGGACATTTTCTGGACTGAAGCCTTGCTTTGCCCTTTTATATCCTGCACAGTACAGAAAATAGCCAGTAGAGGGCACTGCTGGCTTACTTTTTAGAAAACTGCTCAGCCTGATTTCAGCACTTTGAAAAACATGGAAATTATTTTAATTCAGTCAAAGCAGTCAGAATGAGAAAATTGTCTGAAATTCTTCAAAGTCATTTCTTCGTGTCTTTTTCTACCTCATTCCGAAAAAAGAAAACATCAATAAAACTCAGCAGCTCTTATGCTTCACCTATCTGCAGAGCCCTTAGCTGACCCTCCATAAGGATGAGTAGGTAGGTGAGGGCAACCGGGTGTGATTATCTAATTTTTCCATCAGCTTGAGGTTCTTATGTGAAAGTTCTATTCATGGAGAGCCAGAAACGGGGAAAATAAAAACCTGTTTACACATTCAGTTTCCAACTGGCCCTGCCAGTTATCCCCTGACCTGGTGCAGCAATGAGAAAATATCTGTACAACACTGGTCTCCTGGGCCATGCGCTGGGGAGAAGGTGTGGGGAGCTTTGCAAGTGAGGAGTGAGGAGTGAGAGGCAGACATGATTTTATAGATTCACAAGTATTCTCTCTTTCCACGTCTGTGTGTTCTGGCACACAGTGGCACTGCTAAGAAGTGATCTGAGGCAAACTTTTACATACCACCAGCACCTTGGTTTTTGAGATGAACAATTGACAGTCCCCCAATATTTTATAAACTGCCATGTAAATATCATTTCAGGTTGAGTTTCTAGCCAACATTCTCCCTAGGCCCCTTCCAAAAAAAATGCTCTACCTAAGCGCTTCATACTAAGAAATTCTGGAACCTCCACTGATAATAGTTATATTCTAAAGAATTCTCCACCCTCTAGTCACCCAGGAACATGTACAAGCGGTTTAAGATGGTATGTGGAAGTAGAAAATATCCAAATACCATGGCAATCACACTTACTATTCATCTTCACAGGGGTGTCAGTATATGCCAAAGGCATCCTGATAAAATTCTTGGTGCATCTGAACGTTGCTTCATGTGGTTTTTCTTCCCCCTGTGGCACTGGGCACTCGCCGTCTTTCATTAGCTGGTAGGTGCTACTTTTGGCTGGGCTTGGAGTTGGCTGCAGCCGTCTGTCCTTCCACAGGATGAAAAATGTCTTCCATTAGCTAATGGCTGTGTGCGCCGTGAGGCATTCTGCCCCTTGGCCTGGGGCTGCAGGAGAGCATCAATCAAGTCTCTTAGATGAGGCCTCGGAGGACCGAGGGAAATTTGTATAATCCTGAACTGTAAACATGGGGACCAGTGGTTGAGGTTTTGGATTTGAACAACATTTAAAAATGTCTATTTGAGTATCTAAAGTAAACCTTTATTTTAAAGAGAAGCTGAGGCCCAAGAGGCTCTCTGGGTGGCCTTCAGAAGGTCGATTGACCTTCCTGCCTTCATTTCCCTTTTTTTCAAATGGGGAGGGCACTGTTAAGGAAAAAAAAAAAAAAACCCTACTTATCTTACTTACTTTTCTGTTCCGCAGGTAAATCATATCATTTTTGAATTTCAGTGAAAGACTCATCCAACTAACTTAATTTTGACCAGCCAGGATTTTTTTTTTTTAATGACGCTTCATATCTTATGAACCATAAGGTAATAGCTTAGTCCCTCAGCTTAAGTGACTACTAGTGACCATGCCCTGGTGTGATTATTTTTTGGGTGGGTGAGATTATAGTTTTCCTTTAGGTTATTTTCTTTCTCTTCTTTCACTCCCTGACCAATGAAAAAGAGCAGAGGTCCTCCCAGCGGTCCTGGTCATGGGAAAACAGCTTCTGGTTCATGAGGGCAATTATGGAGGCCCGGATGTGGGAAGTAGGGAGGTGGGTATCCATGTGTCCATGTGTGTGCCTATGTGTGCACATGTGTCCACATGTGCTTATGTGTGTCTTACAACAGTTGCTGTTCTTTGTCCTGGTTTATTGCTGTTGCCACCTTTAAAAGCAGTCAGGCTGAAGAAATTCCATAGGAAAGCTATGAACTGACTTCCTAGAGATGAAGAGGAGACTGCTAAGGCTCCCGGGAATTTTGTATAGAGTGAATTTTCTCATTTGCCTTGGTATTGCCTTCTTCCTTGTTTATTTTATTTTTTGTATTGGGTATTGAACCCAGAGGTGCTTAACCATTGAGCCATTTTTCTGGCCCTTCTTATTTATTTATTTATTTATTTATTTATTTATTTGTAGTTTGGGATGGGACCTCACTAAGTTGCTGGGGCTGACTTTGAACTTTTAATCATCCTGCCTCAGCGTCTGGAGTCACTGAGATTACAGGTGTGCAGCACCACACCCAGCTCCTTATATTGCTTATTTTAAATTCTTTATTGTGAGGACATGTCTTTATTCAACACTTCTCTATTCATTTTTCCCCTTTAAAACAATATGATAAATGTTTTCATTTGAGGAACATTCTCAGTTTGCCTGAATTCATACCTTTTCCATTGTGTAGACAAGGTTCCAGAACTTGAATCTTGGGAGATCTTCTCAAGGAGTACTGCTCAACGGTTTTGTAAACTCTTTTTCATTCCAGCCTGTGCAGACAAGATGGGAGGGACACAGAAGAAGCTGTTGCTTCTGCAAAGAGCAGGCGACCCAGAAATAATCATGAATGACAATTTAATTACGCCATGCTGGTTTTTTCTCAATAGTAAACTCACAGTTTTGCTATGTATTCTTGTGTGTTTATATAAGGCTATGACCCTTACAAATTTGTAGTTAATTCTACTGAAATATCAAAATGATGTTTTCTTCAAGTTATACTATCCCAGGGAAGTAAAACAAAATCTCAACATGGGATTTGATTAGTGGTCCAATGTCACTAACCCAGAGGTTTCTTCAAAAGTGAGAAAAAAACTGGTTTGGGGTTGGCTTGCTAGAAATATTTATACTGATTTCACATGCCATGTGATTTCCATTCCAGTTTCATAAATACAGGCTAATATCACAAACATACAGTTAATTAGGTTCTGTTTGTAGAAAAATTAAATATTAGCTTCTTTTCATAGAACAACACTTAATATGAAAAGCAAAGTATGTAAAGCAAACTAAAAGAATAAAGTTTGACAATATGTGAGAAAACCTGTTGCAGGCTATTATTCTGATTTAAAGGATCACTTGAACTCTAGGCGAGGTTTGTCCACTGACCAAGGATAGAACTGAGCCCTATGTCCTCTCTGCATATACATACATAACAAATTGAGGAATCTGGCCTTAGTTTTTAAAACAGTCCAAAATCAATATGAAAATGGGCATATTTTCATATACAAATTTGGGGAAAATCTAAAGCAAGAACAGAAAAGATGTATTATTATTATTATTATTATTATTATTATTATTATTAATTTTCTTTAGGAACAAACTGAAAGAACTCCCAATGGTTAAATCCTGAATAATTCAATCAATGAGAGAAACAGTTATTATTGTGTTGTAGTCAAAATATACATCTCCACAAGTCTATAAGTCTATAAATAGATGATGGAATAAATAAATAAAGAGAACAGATGCGCACATCTCCCATGCAAAAGAACCTCAAATAATTTATGTAGATTCTGTTTTCAAGGAGGTGGAGCATAACTTTTTCCCCCTAAGTTATACCTAGCAATACCCCTCCAAAGAGTACCATATGGAAATCAGGGGAAAGAGCAACTTTGTGGTGGAGAAACTAGATGACACTACCTCAGCCAGGTGTCAAGGTCAACATCAACAGTGATAAATCCTGTTGATTGCACGTACCCTGAGTATGATATGATAAGAGGGGCACCTCACTTCTGTGGTCTTACCCCTCCCCACCTCAGTCTAATCTCAAGGAAAACATTTCACAAACTGCACTGGAGGGGCATCATCTAGAAGGCCTGAGTCGTGCTCCAAACCTTCAGGGTCAACAAAAACAAGGGGAGTACTTCAGGACACAAGATGACTCAATGATGTCCTACATAGAGTCCTGGGATGGAAAAAGGACATTAGGTAAATAATTAGAGAAATCTGAATAAAGTATGGTAATGAAGTGTTAAGGTAATCTGTGACACATGACATAGTAATATAAGATGTGAACAATGGGGAAAACTGTGAGAGGTCTGAGGAGAATCTTTGCAACTTTTCTGTAAAATTATAACTGTTGTAAAAGTTTATTTTGGAAGATATTTTAGAAAGTTTATATTAGTAATTTTATTTTCATACATTGGCTCTCCATCTCAGTGTATTTATTCTCCAAACTCTTGGTTGATTTTTAGAAGATGACTTGAAATTAGATAAAAGGAAAGTGGTTCTGCAAGTGTTGCTATTATGTATGTTTATTGTGATTGCCTTTACATATAGACTCCATATTCTATTTTATGGAGAGTGCTTATAGATGGCTCCAAAGTATGAGAGAGTTCGGTTCCCCTCGTCAGCCTCATCGTAAGTACTCTGGAGAATGCTCTGAGCAGCCAGGTCATAAATGGCCACTCTGGCGTTCAGTCAAGACCATTCTCTCTCTCTCTGTGTACAGCCCTGCTAATAAGATAGTTACCTTCGAAAAACCAAGTTTATCATAGTCTATCAGAATGGCATTACGTTTTCTTGCATTAATAAATGCAGTGTTTTGAAAAGAAAGTAAAATATTCCCTTTGCCATGAGGTAATGACTTTTTATTCCAAAAATTGGAACTGTTTATAAAGAAATGCAACATTTATCATGGACATTGATGAACCTGTCAAGATTTTTTGAGGCTTAGTTATTTTAGAACTATAAGTAGCATGTGATTATGACTGTGAAAGTTTTAACATATTATAAGTCCCTGCATACACATATAGCTATAGGACCAGGAGGCATTTTCTATCAGAGCCTGTGGGAGGCCCACCTTTCCCTTTCTCGTCCATTATTTCTTCCATGTTCATGAGTACCAAGGTCAACTCTTCTTACTGTTTGCATTGTAGTGTTCGGCTACAGTCTGGAACAGATTTTTCTGCCCATACAGTGAGAAACACATGGTCTGTGCTTCATTATCAAAAGTTTCTGCATGATCTCAGAGTCTTTGATAAGCCAGTGGGTTTGCCAGTTGTTCTCTCATCTGCAGACACCCTGGTCATCTTCCAAAATGAAATTCTGGGAGTCAAATGTTCACCATGTTTGTGAGTGTGTTGACTGACCAGTGACTGTTGAAGCTGTCACACAATGACTGACGAGGAGTATATTGTTTTCCTCTCCAAATTGACTTCTGCTGCAATTTGCTTGTGAGCAGTATGGTCCTACGGTTGCCTTTTAACCCAGTAAAGACTTGCTGTCTTACTCTTTGAAGGAATATTTTAGTCATTTTTGAAAGTACAGAAATTGAGCAATGCTGTGTATAATTACTGAGCATTGTATCTAGCCCTTAGGTAAAATAATGTATCAGTAGATTCTACGTCATCTTTTAAACACACACACAATAATTTAAATTCTTAACTAGAACACACTCAAATTTTCCCATGTTTAATCATTAAAAAGGCAAAACTTAATTTCATCAAGTGCAATCAAAGAATTTTTCATACTAGCAATTAAAAGATATGAAACTGGAATTTCAATGACATAAAATTAAACAGCTGCTGTACTTTTAATCTTTGTTCAAATCAAAAGGCAAATCAAAATTTTCTTCTGGGTATTTTTTCTTGTTTTCTTTAATATCAGTGGGTTGAAAGGTGGTTTCAGTAATTCAAAAACCTCCTTAAACATGCTCTCGCATATTTTGAAATGTATTTCGAATGTTACTCCACAGTCAGTAACCTTTGTATTTCTGTAGGACACAGAAGGCCAAACCGTTTGGAGAAGAAGCAGTTGGTTAGCTTGCTTTGGCATGAGGGGACTTCCAACTATATTGAGCTGTTTAACTAAGGAAACCAAAACCTGTTTTGCTCGGTTTGCTGTTCTTACTGTACTTCATGTGTGGCACTTACAATAAGAGAAAGTAGAAACCACACATGAAGCTTTGGTCCTTCTTCTCAGTCCTTCCCATTTCCATACTGGGCAAAAAGGGCTATTTTTGTGATACCCAGATTCCTTGGGCTTTTATGTATATAGCAGCGAGCTGGGACATAGGTAGCAGATATGTAATTAGCCAAATGCTATATTTTTCACTCCATGCACAAACATGTTCTCTCTGATTTTCCTCCTTAACTTTGAGATGTAGAAGCCGAAGAAAAGCAGCACCCAGTGAAGCTAGGACTCCAGATTTTACAAAAAATGTCGATATTTTTCAAAGGTAGAGCTATTTAATCGATTATTTTGTGATTTCAAAAGCCATCTCAGTTTCCCTATTACTTTTAATTAAAAAAAAATGGAATTGAGTTCTCTGTTCCGTCTAAAGATTTGTGTTTTACTCTATTTCCTATTGTTAATCTCCACCCCCCAACCCTGTGCTCACGGCACATTTTTCTGAAACTCTAAATTCAGTCTTTTGGTATCAGAGTTTAAACTTCTTTCAGGAGCCTTTTGGTCTTCATACTTTTTTTCTGGTTGGAGGGCAAGGACATTTCAGAAGTTTAGCTGTTCTCACACCAGACAGGACTACATTTAAAATGGCTTCAGTCCTTTATTTTGTTTAATTCGACTTTACTGAATAATAAAGAAATTGCTTTGACTAATAGAATTTATTTGACCAAGATCAGGTAGGACAAGAGTTTTGACTTACTCTGGGTGAAAACCAAATGCCCACAGTTAATCAAGCAAAGGAAAGAGTTATTGATACCAATTTAAAAATTAAAAAAACAAAAATCCAGAGAGACCCTCCTATAGTAACCTTGTAAATAGTCTGTGTGCCTGAAGGAAGTAAAAAGTGGAAAAACAGTCACTGACAAAGAACTTGTATTTCACTTATTTTTGCCATCTCTGCCTCCCAAGGTTTCTTGTGAAGCTTAATGAGACAGTGTAAACCATGCTTTGTAAACAGTAAAGCACCATCCACATGTAAAGTATTATTATTATTACTAAATTATAGGTTGTGTTACATGAAGGAAGACTGTATTCGAAGAATCATTTTTGTGGGATAACAGCATTTTATAGCTTATTTGCAGAAATTCTCTACACATTTAAAACAATGGCATGTTATTATGGGGAAGCAATTTAAACTTTCCCATAATCTCTGCTCAACATCCTTTTAATTGCTTTGAACAAAATGCACACACTTGGAAATTATAGAATTTCATTGTACAACTGGCATAGGAGTAAAGGGGAAAATTATAATGGAATATTGCCCACCAACTCATTTTTTAAAAATCTAGGTCTTGTCTGACAGTTTCTTACATGTAATTCATGTTCATATGATGGCCATCAGAAATTGGCACCAAAACAGATGGACAATTTTGTATGTTCTTTACTTTGGGTAACTTGGTACAGGTCATTGTTTTCCCAGGGACAATAAGAGAGGCTCTTTGCTTTGTATTTTGGGGCTACTATTGAGAGCCATTTTCCTCATTGGAATGTGATGTTTTAGAGCTTGTTGGAAAGCATATGTAATCCTGAACAGATGATCTCATAGAGCATCTCCCCAAATATGTTTGTTTTTCCTTTTCTGTTTTGGGATTGCTGGATTTATGAAGCAGTTTGGTTATGGATTATACTCTTCTGTATTTTGAATATCAAATTATTCTTATGTCTCTTCAGTAATCCTGATTACATTTTAATCTGTAGATGTATATACCCTCCACTATAGCAGCCACTGGTACATGTGACTGTTGAGCACTTGAAATGTAGCAATGCAAATTGAGACGCACTGTAAGGATTAACTGGATTTTGAAGACTTTTTGTAGGAAAAAATGAAAACTATCTCAGTGGTTTTTATATTGATTATACATTGAAATTATAATATTTTGGCTCTTATTAAGTGGAGTATATCATTAAAATTACTTTCGTCTTTTTTTAACATTTTATATGTGGCTACTAGAAATTTTTAAATTATATGTGCAACTCATGTTGCTATTGGACAGTGCTGGGCTAGATGAGATGCAGAATTTTTCTGCTTCTGAAGAGAACAAGGAATGGGGAGACACATTAGGTCACACATCTGGATAGTTTATTATATTTCAGCTAATTTTGATGGGAAGCTTGGATCAAGTTCTGTTTATCTGAGACAAAGACACGCAAAGCTCGAGGGGCAGTGGTTCAGCTTTCAGCTGCTGGACCAGAGCGTCTGGCCTACTCTGATTTGTGGCAGAAGCTCCCTGATTGCATGGGCAAGAGAGAAGCTTATCTCTTTGACCTATCCTAAAATGGGTTCTCCCATAAAGTCACAGGGCGATAAAGTGGCCATAGCTAAGCCTGTGCAGTCATCGCAGACTCTTACGCATCACCAAAGAACAACCCTCTAATCTTGCAATGAGTATGCAATAAGCATAGACTTTGGCAACTGAAAACCTCAAACCTAATCCTCGGTGACTTAAGGTTTCTGTTGGTATTCATAAAAATGCCTTTTGCTTGTCAAAATATGGATTGCAATATTTGCTTTAGTATCTGCTCACCATCCCATCCCCTCTCTCTAAACTTGTCCATTACCATTAGGATATTCTGGACAGCTGGGATGGTTCACATAAGTGGGGACAAGACTTGCCAATATGTTATCAATGTCTTGAGCTTAAAAATACATGTTTGGATGCTCACCAGAGTGAAGATTTGTGTCTAATCACCCCCTTTCCACCTCCCTTTTGATGAAAATCATCAAAATGTGAGATGAAAGGATCTAATGGGTTGTTTGAATGTTTTTCCCAGCCCTGTTGGAAATGATTGAGGCATTGGCTCTTCAACGTTTCCTCTGAGAAAGCAATTCCAAAGGTTGGTGTCAACTTACAGCTTAGTAATGGACTAATACACATTATCCTGTATGCAACTCTAAATTATAGCCTGCCAGCTGTGATGCTGGAAGTTTGGAATAGGTTCCTTCCCAAGATTCTAAACAGAAATGGCTTTGAATGTTGTGGGCATGAGTCTGTCTAATCCTTCTAAAGATGGCATGAATGCGGTAACATTTCTATTGATTTTTAACATTTGGCTCCCTAGAAAATAGAAAATAGCCAAAATTTGACAGGCACTTTACAAAATGCTCTGATCTTTTAGAGATGCAGAGTAAGAGCTTTGCTCACCAGTGACATTTGTGCATAAACTTGGAACAAACCTTCCTTGTTTCTCTCTGATGCCTGTTTTATTATGTGGAGTGGAATTACATTTTACTGGATTTGGAATAATGTTTTAAATGTCATTTTATATCTTTTAGTTTTCCTTTTTATCATTCAAATATTTATACTCCAAAATTCATAAAAGGAGAATAAGAACTTCCAATAAAGTTATTTAATGTTTAGCCTGATATATAAACTTTAAAATTCCAAATCTAAATCAGGAGCCATGTTGCACATATTTAATTATCAAAGATCTCGTCCAAGGTTGGAATGGGTGTGGGTGAGGCAGCTCCGTATCTCATTGCGAGAGGAGTTAAAATTGTCACCAAATACTTATCATTTTAAATTTTCAAACAATATATATGCTGAGCAATTGTATTTCTAGGAATTATTCCTGTGGGAAATAATTAAGGATGAGAGAAGAGATTTAACTAGACTACAAGAATGTTCATTATAATAATGTTTATAATATCACAAAATAAAAATAACTAGAAATACTAGGAGACTAGTTATATAAATTAAGATGTATCAATACAATAACATACTGTTTAGTCATTTTAAATAACACCTTATAATGTACTTTTAAGTAAAAAAAAGATGAAAAAGGTTACAAAATAAATAGGTTACAAAAATGTATGTGAATGTGATATGATACTGATAGTATCTATTTGATGCATATGCATGGAAATAATTAAAATGATTGCATTGAATTAATAATTAAAGTTGTATCTGGAAGTTAAAATTGTAAGAGTAAAACTGGAAGGCCGAGGTAGGAGGATTGCAAGTTCGAGGCCACCCTCAGCAACTTAGTGAGGCCCTAAGCAATTTAGCAATACCCTGTCTCAAAATTAAAAATAAAAAGGGCTAGAGATGAGCTCAGTGGTTAAGCACCCCTGGGTTCAATCTCTGGTACCAAAAAACAAAAAGAGTACCACAAAGGGAGAGAGAAATGTCAGGGATAGGGGGTGGGGCTATAGGGTCCTGGAATTTGTCTTGAGCCTGAGGGACATTATTGAGTCAGATGACCAAACCAAATAAAAATGGTAGGTGTTATAAATTCATATTTATAACATGATATAATATATATGTTTATATCTGATATAAACATGTTATATCAGTGCTGAGCTTATTGAAGTCAGTGACTGTTATAGGTTATGTGAGGGTGTACCTCTTTAATTAAGAAATAAATGAAGTATTGGAGAGATTGAGGAGGAGTGAATGAGAGAGCAAGAAAAGAGGACCTCATATAATAAAGGGGGGCTGGGGTTGTAGCTCAGTGGTAGAGCATTTGCTTAGCACATGTGAGGCACTAGATTTGATCCTCAGCACCGCATAAAAATAAATCAATAAAATAAAGGTATTGTGTTCATCTAAACTAAAAACTATTAAATAACAATAATAATAAATGAGGTAAATATTAATCTGTGAAGCTATGTATAGAACATGTGGGTATTTTTTGCAACTTAACTGCTAATTGGAAATTGTTTCCCACGAAGTTGTTTTATTTTTTTTTATTCGTTCTTATTAGTTATACATGACAGTAGAATGTACTTTGACTTATTATACATATGTGGAGGATAACTCCATTCTTCTGGTTGTACATGAAGTACAATTACATTGCTCATGTATTTATATATGCACACAGGAAGTAATATCCAATTCATTCTACTATCTTTCCTATTCTCATCCCCCCTCCTTTTCCTTCATTCCCCCTTGACTAATCCAAAGTACTTTAAAGCCAGCTTCAGATAAGCGGTGACAGAGGATAGCTGTCCTTATTTACTACCTTCTGAAGGCCAGACCCCATGCCAGCTGCTTTTTCATTTCCCCCAAATGTGGTTCATTCAAGTTATTTGTTGACTTCACCAAACCACCGCATAATTTTGCACAAACCAGGATGGAGTGCAGCGGCATCTGTGTTGCAGAACCAAGGCTCGAAATAGCAGGAGGCTGTGTCGTGGCCTGTAGAGGAAGCCTGGGCCCCACCCTGCCACCCTGACCCTACATTGTGGAATAAACAGCCAGAGCAAAAAAAAAAAAAAAGAGTCTAACTTGCACAGCAAAGCCTCTGCCTTCCATCTGAACATTGCCTTGCCTCACCCCTCAGGATAGCACACGCCTTGAGACATTGCACTATTGACATTCAGCTATTCTCTATCATTATCACTAAGTTATATCTCTTCCTAGAAGATACTGAGCTCTCCTTTATGATGTCCAGATAGCCTTCTCCATGTATTTCAAAGATGGCTCAGTCCTGAGGTCTTTCACTTACGGTACTTGTTAAAGCTGCCTCTATACAAAAAAAAAAAAAATCATGTTTTCCAGAGTGCCAGAAACATTAAGGATCCCACAGTAGTGTAGGAACCCTGGGAGTGAGAGTGCATCTGGAGAAGAAATCAGCCTCATCTGATTAGGAGAAGCTTAAGTTTCCAGAAGCTGCAGTCCTGACCATGGTGGCTTTGGAACTATGTTGGGTCTGTTGTCCACATGACCTCCCACTATTGTCCAGGTTGAAAGGAGAGTCTTGATATCCTGTCCACAAGTCCTCTATCCCCCAAGAAGCATGCAGCATTGACCACCTGTGCAAGCTTCAGTGTTGGACCCACCAGGTTCTGGCTGCAGCTCTCCTGCTCACTGCTATATGGCAACTGGCAGTAATTCAGCCTAGCTAAGCCTCAGTCTGGGCATCTTCCAAGTGAATATAATAATAGTCCTCAGCTCCTAGAATTGTTGTCAACAGACTATGCAATAGACTAAGCACATAAGGCACGAAGCGTAAAGGATGGTTACTGTTTCTGCCACTGTGCCAGTTCTGAGCATCACTGTTTGTGATGCTTCCATTCTCCCTCCCTTCTTCCTTTCCCAATTTACTAATGTCACATAGTTGGTACAATATTTAGAGATTCTGTGAAGATGAGAGCCTTTCAATTGGATGTGAGTAAAGTGCTCTTCGAAAGACTGAAGTACTCAACAAGTACGTGAAGGTGATGGACACCTGTGATTTGTTCGGGCCCAACCCATGAGATTCTCATTTTCTGTCCTATGTGTATTCTGCTCTGTCATTCTGCTGCTCCCTAACTTTCCAGAGTGCCCAGGTCTAGAAAGTCCTTCTCCTTTCCCTATGCTTCTTGAACTCATGACTCCAAGCCTGGCTCAGTGTCACCTGCTCCCAGAATGCCTTTTACCTAAGGCTTAACCTGTCCTTCTTATATAAAACAAAAGATTTTGTTTTTGAAGTTCATCTCCTCTACCTGACTATTCTTTTGGGGAGATAAAAATTAACCTAGTTATCCTAATTCTTATTCAGAACCTAGAAGGTAAGCTGCTCAGTGATTTTTATTTGTTTATGGTTTGTAGGTTTTTCTGACAGTATAATATGCATGCAGGAAACTACTTAAATCGGAGATATACAGCTTGCGCTGGGCGTGGCGGTGCATGCCTTTAATCCCAGGAGCTCAGGAGACTGAGGCAGGAGAATCGTGAGTTCAAAGCCAGCCTCAGCAACAATAGCAAGTGCTAAGCAATTCAGTGAGACCCTGTGTTTAAATAAAACACAAAAAGGGACTGAGGATGTGCCTCAGTGGTTAAGTGTCCCTGAGTTTAATCCCTAGTACAAGAAAGAAAGAAAGAGAGAGAGAGAGAGAGAGAGAGAGAGAGAGGAAGGAAGGAAGGAAGGAAGGAAGGAAGGAAGGAAGGAAGGAAGGAAGGAAGATGCAGCTTGATATTTTTACACAGTGAACATACCATGCAACCAGCCTCCAGATGAAAAATTCAGAGACATATTAGGAGACTATCAGGAGAAATCCCAGGTCTACCTTTAGTCTCTATTTCCCTGAAAGATAACCACTGTACTCCCTTCTACCCTCACAGATGGTTTTGCTTACTATTAAACTTTATATAAATGTAATCAAACCATACACACTTTTATGGCTGGTGTGTCTTTTGTTTGCATTATTTTTGAGATTCATCCATACTCTTGTGTGTACTAGTTCATTCACTCTTATGACTAAGTAGCCTTCAACCATGTGAATATAATATTATTTATTTATCCATTCTGTTGCTGGTAAACATTGGAAAGTGATTATTGGTGAACTGAATACTAATACCCAGCTCTTAACAAACTATTCCCAAGGAAAAGGTGACAAGAGAAGGCTGAATTCTTGTGTGCCAGGGAAGTAGCACTAGTTTCCCACCCTTAAAGATCTGCTGCCTGAGGACTCCCTGTATCCACAGCCAGCAGATCTTTAAGATTAGCACAGATGGGCTGGGGATGTGGCTCAAGCAATAGTGCGCATGCGCGGGGCACTGGATTGGATCCTCAGCACCACATACAAATAAAATAAAGATGTTGTGTCCACTGAAAACTAAAAAAAAAAAAAAAA
>NW_026000142.1:1750661-1844320 GCF_001458135.2 Marmota marmota marmota
AAAAAAAAAAAAAAAAAGTATCAGCACAGCCTGGTTCCCCAGCCTGGGAGTTCTTGACTCAGCTCTAGCTTAGCTGGTTGCTAAATTTATAAAAATCATACAGAGATCTTTGGGGCACAGTGGTGCCCTTGGCTTTTGTTCCACTATTAAATCCTGGCACATACTGCTAACTAGACAAATGTGTTTTACTAAAGATGTGGTGGCAGTCGTCACAATCACTGGTCAACCTAACTTGTTACTGGTGTCTTAATTTCCAGCATGTCCAAAATAGGTTTTTAAAGGATTTCACTAGCGATCTTATAAGTCATTTTCTTTTTTTTAAAAGATAGAGGAGGGAGAGAGAGAGAGAGAAAGAGAGAGAGAGAGAATGAATTTTTAATATTTATTTATTTATTTTAGCTTTTGGCGGACACAACATCTTTGTTTGTATGTGGTGCTGAGGATCGAACCCCGGCCGCACGCATACCAGGCGAGCGCGCTACCGCTTGAGCCACATCCTCAGCCCTATAAGTAATTTTCAATAAATGATGAAAAGGTTTGACTGTTCATGTTTCGATGTTATCATTCTAAGGGGTGACTGTCTACATGCCACCCACTGCATAAACGCTTTTTCCTCCCCTTTTCTGAAGAAGGTGTCTAAGGTGGAGGGAGGTCTGGTTGCTATGGATATCTGAAATTTCATGTTTATGTTGAAAGGGGTAAGCTGAAACCTCACTATTTGGTCTCCACCTGAGTGGCATTCACATTTAGAAATTACAAGATTGTTATTGGCTACCTGGTCCTGGAGGATGTGGCCGAGTCCTGGCCGTTAATTAAGATGAGGCTGGCTTTCAATATCAGAGTTCTGTAGCCTGTTTTTGTAGGATGTCCCTGAAGTCTTCAGTACCCCGCAATGTGTTTTTGATGTAAAAAAAATATTTAAAAAGGAAACATAACACAGGGCAGCTTGTCCTCGTTTACTGGAGAGGTTGGTGGCTCTGTGAGCTGTTGGAAGTGGGATTCTGCCCCAGCATTCTCTGTCCCTCAGCTCTGCAGGCTCTGGGCTGTGGTTGTTTTAATGTAGCCATAAGGGCGAACAGACCAGGCCCTGGGTCTCCCTGCCAGGAACATCACTTCACGAATGCCTATTGGAAAGTTCTTTTGTCAAATCAGAATATTTAAATAGCAGGTGAAATCTTCTTAAGTTATTTTTGTAATTATTATTGTCATTTCAATTACTTTTAAAAATATATTTTACATTATAGAAGTAATTGATTAATAACATTTTTATTGAAAATCAAATCTAACAATAAAAATAAAATTTCCCTTAACTACTGGTTTTCTCCCCTCTAAATGATGATTTCATCAGGCTAGTGCGTGTTATTCTAGATTATTCTAGATGGGAGTCACCAAACTGGGCTCCAAGGGCCAAGCTAGCTTCCAACTGCTTTTGTAAATACAGTTTTATTGAAACACAGCCATGCTCATTTGTTCATTCATTGTCTCATGGTCCACAAAACCTAAAATAACACCGATTGGCCCTAAACAGAAAAAGATTGCCAATCCCTGCCCCATATATTTTTTCTTTGCAATTTTACATATTTAAACTAATATAAATTTAAGCACAGTGTATATATATCCTTTTAATTTTACATAAATAGTATCATGTAATTCCATCCTGTGCAATGCTTCCCTTTTTTTCAATCTAGTTATATGCCTTCCTGATCTGGCATTCTCGTTATGTTTAGCTGCCACACATTATCCTTAGTGGACGGAGTTAAATTTATTCTTTCCCTATTAATGAGTGTGTAGTTTATTTTAAGCCTGTTGTAAAAAGAATGCAGCAATAAGAACTGGTAAAAAATCTATTTTTCACCCCAAGTGTTAGAAAAATCACAAATATAACATGGCACATTTTCATGACAGAGAATTTAACATGATAATCATGGCTAACTTGAAGAAAAGAAAGTTAATTAATCTGGTCAAGGACTTAAGACACTCAGTATTACCCAAGACAGACATGTGGTGCTTCTAATTGCCAGGTAGTATCTTCTCTGGGAGAAGGTGTGGGTGGAATTGAAAACCTCTCTACCTAAGGGACAGATGAGCAGATTAAAAGTAGCCTTAGGTAGGGTATTTGTAGGTTTGTCCCTGTTTAAACTGTAGCCTGAGAAAAATGTCAAGATTATAGTATATGTGTTAGGAACATGAAGCTATTAAATATTCTAGGAGATTCCACATGTTGAACCTGTTCAATTATTAGATGGGACAGTGAGCCTCACAAATGTTAAGTGATTTATTCAAAACCATAGTGGTAGATTCTGATCATGGTTTACCCTTTCAACTGACTCCAGCTCCAGTGGCCTGAAATTGATATACCTGACTTCTGCCACTCAGAAGAAATACAACTTATAGTAGCACATCATTTAAAAGTCTTATAGCCTTTCAGAGTTATTTGTAAACTTTTTGAAAAACGTGATTTAAGTATGAAAATTCACATTATAGTTTTCCTTCTCGCAAAATATTAGTTTTTATCCCCTCAGCACTCATAACAACAACAACAACAAGAGTCCCAACAGATTAATGGCTTCAGCAGTTTGGAAATTCATGTACCTGACCTGCCAAGGTATTTGTTCATGTATATTGAAGTATCACTGGAGATAATATAGATGATACCAGCTGAAGTCACTTCAGCATATTAATGTGACTCAAAGGGTTCATTTAATACAGAAACATAATATCTTTTAGAATTGTAAGGAAATAATTTGGCTTCTAGTAAAGTAAAAAATAATAATTCAGTGATCATGGGAATTAACATTTCTGGTAGCTTAGACATGGCACCAGCCACTGGAAGAACTTATATTTTCACAAATGTCTTTTAAATACATCAGAATTTCTGCTCGGGAGAAGCACACTGTTCAAACCCACACTCTTGTAGAGGTGACATGAAAGTCCTCTAAAGGTAGTGACACACTGGGTTGTCTTAGACCGCACATGAAATCATGTAAACACTTCCTATGACTCCCACCTACAGGCTGCTTGCTCAGCCTCCCACGACTGTTGCTTCTTCTCTATTCTTAGCTGTATTTATTTTCAGCCTGGTGGTGGTAAAAGAAGCGGCCTGAAATGAAACCCAACACTCAGAGCTACCTATTCTTAATTCATAAATTCAGTCTGGGGTCACTCATTGGTGCCAAAGAAAGATTTATCTGGAAAACAATCGCAGTTCATATTCTTTACAGTAAGGAGAAGAGATTTTTGCCAGTGATAATTATCTTTATGTCAGTGCCAGCAATAATTGCCCGGTGGCCTTGGAACAGAGAAAAAGAGGGAAATGACTAGAGAAAACTCTGCTATTCAATTTCTTGGCCTCAAGACCATGTGGAGACAGAGGAAATAGCCTGAAAACCGCCAGCCATGGCCAGTCTTAGTGACTACAAGAAGTGAAACAGTGTTGGCCATTCTGAGAGTAATAGAGGGTCACTAAGTTTTTCTGGAGTTCCTCTAAGGGACACAGATGCATTACTAGGTGTTAGAGGGCACATATAAATTACAGACAAGACCTTTCTTACCGTTATTAGGAAAAAGCAAAGCAAACAAGTCATAATCAGCATCCAAGCAGGGATTTCTTTTTAGCACTTCTAGGACCAAGACTCCTAATGTCTGTTATTGAAAACTATGGCTGCACAGATAAAATACTAAAACAGCTCATTGCAATCCAATCAGTCACATATCTAGTTATATATAAAATAGTGTAGATATAAAATGGTATAATAAATATTTCTTACAAACACAGTTATGCTGTTGTTTTGGTTTCATATGGGAGAGAATGAAGGCAAGTCCACATTATAAACACTTTGGTCATTCAATAAAGGACCCCCAGCACTGGAAGGGACTTATCCAATTTCACTATCATCACCTCTGTTATCTTCCTGGGGGATTTTACTGGAAAATTTTGTAAATCTCAGGTTGATTTCTTGCCTTTTCTTTAATTTTAAAGGTGCTTCCTCTTACCATTACTTGAGAATACAAACCGTTTTTATTTAAAAATAAGATCTTAGGATATTTCCAGATTCTGAGAAATTGATATTAAGATTCTTCCCAGATTGATAGATAACAATCCCACATGTCTGGGTTTTCATCTGTAGCTGGTTTTCATGTGAAACAGGTCTATTTTAAAAATACCCAAAGCACAGACAAAAGACGAACAAGAAAGAAAAAATTCTGGTAGTAAAACATAAAGCAAATAACAGGAGAAAATTACCAGAAATCAAAAGAGCATTAAGATTAATATGTTTTGAGTAATTTGAGACTATCGTACATTCAGAAAGCAAGAATAAGGTGCTATTTAAAAAGCAGAGGACAAGAAAGTTTTAATTTCCAACAAGTTGTAGAAATTAAAAACATGATAGCTCTAGGAGGAAACAATTAGATATTGCCAGAATATGGAACATTCTACAACAATGTGAAAGTTTACTAGAGACAAATGTCAGGTTAGGGGATGATTTGGGACAAGATCCATTGGGTTAAAAGATTCTAAACAAACATAAAAGATCATTGCTACCCTCTTCACAATAAGCAAAGATATGAAAACAACCCAAGTATCCACTTACAGATGAATGGAAAAAGGAAGTGTGTGTGTGTGTGTGTGTGTGTGTGAGAGAGAGAGAGAGAGAGAGAGAGAGAGAGAGAGAGAGAGATGGAATACCTAGTCAGCCTTTACAAAGAAAGAAATCCTGTCATTTTTACCAATGTAGATGAATCTGTAGGACATTAGGTTAATTAAAGTAAGCCCTACAGAAAAAGGCAAATATTGTCTTATCTCATTTATATAAGGGATCTAAAAAATCAAATTCATAAAAAACAGAGAGGAGAATGTTAGTTGAGGGGTGAGCGGTTGATAAACGGGTACAAAGTTTCAGTTATGCAGGATAAATAAATTCTAGAGATCTAATGTGTATAGTGGGCCCATAGTTAACAATAAAATACACTGCACATTATTAAGAGAGCGAAAGTATTTCCTTTTTTAATTAATTAATTTATTTTAATTAGGTCTATATGACACTGTGGTTTTTTGGGATTGGCTTACTTCACTTAGCATGATATTCTCCAACTCCATCCATTTACCTGCAAATGCCATCATTTTATTCTCTTTTAATGCTAAGTAATATTCCATTGTGTATATACCACAGTTTCTTTATCCATTCATCTATTGAAGGGCATCTAGGTTGGTTCCACAGTTTAGCTATTGTGAATTGAGCTGCTATGAACATTGATGTGGCTGTGTTACTAAAATATGCAGATTTTAAGTCCTTTGGGTATAATAGACCAAGGAGTGGGACAAGTGGTGGTTCCATTCCAAGTTTTCTAAGGATTCTCCATACTGCTTTCTAGATTGGTTGCACCAATTTTCAGTCCCACCAGCAATGTATGAGTGTGCCTTTCCCCCCACATCCTTGCCAACATTTATTGTTGTCTGTATTCTTGGTAACTGCCATTCTGACTGGTGTGAAATGAAATCTTTGAGTAGTTTTGATTTGCATTTCTCTAACTACAAGAGATGTTGAACATTTTTTATATATTTGTTGATCCAATATATATCTTCTTCTGAGAAGTGTCTGTTTAGCTCCTTAGCCCATTTATTGATTGGGTTGCTTGTTTTTTTGGTGTTTGTTAAGTTTTTGAGTCCATTATATATCCTGAGACTAGTGGTCTAATGTGTGTGTATGTGTGTGTGTGTGTGTGTGTGGCAAAAGTTGCTCCCAAAAGGTAGGCTAAGAGAGTGAAAGTTATTTTCATTAAAAAATTTAAAAAGAGACTTCACCAAATTCAGTGTGTGAAACTTAACTGGATCTTGATTCAAAATAAAAGTAACTATAAAAGACATTTGGGGGCTAACTAAAAATATGTGAATATGGAGTGGATTTTGAAGATTTTAAGGTATCATCATTAATTTTCTTATTGTGATGATGGCATTACAGTAGGATGATGTGTTTGCTTTACGAGATGCTTGCTGAAGTAATTAGGGATGAACTGTCATGCTCCCTGAAACATTTTAAATGGTTCATCAAAATACTAAAACAAAAACACAAAATTTTTATTACACTATACTTTTTTTCTATTACAACAGTAATACATTTTCATTGTAGAAGAAGCAAAGCATACAGAAAAAGAAAAAGAAGAAAGTTTATAAGCAACCATGAATACAATCCATACCTAGATGCTGTTAATACCTTTATGTCCTCTCTGTGTGCATGTTTAATAATAGATGCTATATGCTTATATGCTTATATATTTATTATCTATTCATATATACATACTACACAATATATAATACACTCACAATATATACTTTTACTAACATCAAGATATATATATATATATATATATATATATATATATATATATATATTTTTTTTTTTTTNTGAAAATCAAGTTTCCAATTTTTATATATATATATATATATATATATATATATATATATATATATTTTTTTTTTTACATTAAAATTGTTAATCACACAGTGCATTTTAGTGGTTGAACAGTAACCTTGCATTGCATGTGTGAAGTCTAATTTCTTATGCCTATCTCCTCCAGTAAAAGGGCTATTACTTATTGTTACTGGGCCCACCTCTCTCTCCTTGTGCCTGAGGTGCTCCTTAAGGGTGCATGACTTGAAGTGCTCTGAACTCCCTCCCAGTGAGGCTTAGTAGTGTATTATGTTTTCTTATCATCCATTCTGTCATTTGCACAACCCTAGAAAGGAAAAAGGCATTTTTATCTAGATGGGTATATCTTACACATAACAAATTGGTTGCATATCTTTGCTCACTGATACTTTATTTAACAGACTAATCTGATAAACTACCTATTTTTCAAGTTACAATAACATTCATGATCGTGGTGACCTTGATAAAGTTTCTGGGTCTCCAATTGCTTGCAGCTACATTAATTACAACTAATGTAATCAAGAATTACTTTTCATATTGATAAGATAAATGTTGTCTGCAAAGAAGGGAGTAACATTAGTCTGTTAGAAAAAATGCGGAATAATCACAGATGGCAATTTATTGCTTTGGAATGTAGATTCTTTTTATTATATTATTATCTTGAATAAGGTGACTTGGCATCATATAGACTCAATTTCAAATAATGCCCTGCTGCTTTTTAACTTTGGCCATTATTGATTGTTTCTGACCAGTTTTGTCATCTGTAACATGGACTGTAAGGTATGGCTGGGAGTCTAATAGGTCTGTTGTAAGAATTTCATGAGGTCATGCATTGAAAGCGTTTTATAAACTATATAGTGCTGAGGGAGATGCTAAGGATGGGGACGTGTGTGGTGGTGACAGTAGCAGGGATTAGTAACACTACAGAAATAGTCATAGACACAGGAGAAATATTAGTAATAGACAACCCTACTGAGGTATTTATTTTTAAGACAAATTTCTTGAGGATAGCCTGGTCTCAATCAAAGGATAGTGTATTTTTAGGTACTGGACAGACCACTGTAAAATAAATAATCTGTATGTATTCGAAAGTAGAGGGGAAGAGATGAGGCATTACTTGCTCCTAAAAATCATTGTTTATTTTATATTGACTTCCCTGACTAGCAGAGAATGACTAAATCTACATATTTATATCTCCTGGCTTTTTTTTCCTATAAATTGTAACTGCATCTGTAGGACCCATGGAGAAACAATCTAGCTGCTTTTCCCCAGTTTGATCAAACTGCATTAAATTAATTTTTCCTTTTTACGTAGTTTGCTTATTTCTTATGTGGGCAGTTGGCCAAATTCAGCCAGCCAGACAGCTTCCCAACTTGACTGGCAGAACATTTCTACCCAATTTATAGCATCCTCAATCTCTGCTCAGTAGTCCTGATTTTGCATAAGCATCCCTTCAATTGAAATTCATATTTGCTCTCATTCTTATCTTGATTATAAAAGCACTTTTTTCTAAGTAAGTGATGCACACTAACCTTATGTAAGATTAGCTATCCTAATAAATTCACAATACTTTTGGCTTTGTTTAAAGAATACTTTTGGAAAATTGACAAGTTTCTGAAGCATTAAGTTAGCATCATTTATTTTCTTAATGTTAAACATCAGGTATTCTGTAACCTGAGAGACATGTAGTCCAAATGAAACGAACCTAAGTCCTTTTGTAGTGGAGGATTAATGGAGTGGATGTTTGTTTTGTTGTTATTAGTGAAGGATTAGTAGAGTGGGTATTTTTAAAAGGCACCAATATATCAAAATATAGAATGAATAAAAAAATTAATAAACAAGGTTTTAAAATGTAGAATTATATTTAAAGCAAAAAAAAGATGTTCTTTCTACCTGTTTGAACTGTGTCGTGTTAAATTACAGTATTTGGAAAAACATATAAACGCGATGATACGAGGTATTGAAATAAACACAAAGATAAATATAACTAAGGTCTTAAAATCCCACCTCTCCCACAAAATCGTCTTGAGCACCCTAGAAAAAGGTGTGACTCTTGTCACATGCAGTCCATGTATACAATATACACTTAAGTACTGAGCCTTCTCCTAGAGTAGGAGGCCTCATTTGAAGATAAATTGCTATGGAGCAGAAAGCATCATAATCCCTGTCATTTACCGTTCATTCATGGATTGATTCATTCAATCATCAGATATTTCATGAATGTCTACCCTGAGGTAGGCCCTATTCTAGGTGCTAAAAGAGGATAGTGAAAAAGGCCCTCATGGAGCTTATATTTTGCTTTGAGGACAGAGAAGAAATGCAATAAATTAATTGAACAAGAACATACAGATGATGGTGCATGCTACAGAGGGAAAAAAAAGAGCAGAGTAAAAGAGACAGAGAAGGTTAGTAGGGAGGGAAGGTCTTTTGTATAGGATGGAAAGCAGAGCCTCACTATTGACTGATGCTAGAACAGAAGCATGGGGACAGCCAGGAAGATAGTTTGGGAATACTGGGGCAGTGATTCCCAGAAGAAGTGATGCAAAGGCCCTGGGGCAGTTAACCAACGTAATATTTGAGGAATAGCTTGAGTTAACTAGCTTCTTTGAGTTGCCATTCCCTCTGTTGTAAAAAATCTGGATAACAATAGCGCTGTGAAAGATAGTTAATAAAGATAGCTCAGGACCACTTCCCTTTCATGTGTACTACTCACTCCACCCCTGGAAAACTCATGCACCCATCAAAAGGAGTGGGCCTGACTCCTTCTATTACTTCTCTAAACTCTAATCATCTCTCTCCAGTTCCCTCTTTCCAGCCTTGGCAGGCACAGAAGCTAAGACAGCTGAAAGGCTCTGCATAAAAGAATGAGAGAAATTTAGGATCAAGGTGGGTGTTTGACCCTGAAAGAAAGAGAAGAAAAACTTTTCTCTAAGCCTTTCGGTAGTATGGCTGGTAACCTTATTAGAATAGAAAAGACAAGTATTTCTAAGGGGTTTGCACTGTGTGCTATAAATTCTCTCCACCCCTCAAACTTTCAAGAGTCGTCTACAAAAATAGGTCTTTGTGCGTGAGTTGTAAAAATAGCAGCCAAGAAAAGGGAGTGAATTGCATTTTGGAGTAATCATTACATAGGAAACCAGTGATAAACCCTGTGACCAATCGTAAGGGACTAAGAATTCGGTAGAGGCAGGAAGGAGAAGCCAAAGGTGACCATGCCTCTATCTTCTAGAAATTCTCAGAAGTATCTCAAGGGCATTAGACATTTCAAGCCAATAATATATTGATCTTCATAAGCAGGATACACTTGACTGACAAGTGCATGCACTTGACCCTGCAGTTGGTAGCATCTCAAGCAAAGATAGGCACTGAGCCCTCTGAGATGGCAATGTGAGAGTCAGTTTGAAGCTGCAGGTCTGAGAAGGACTTTAAGCTTTCAGAAAATGGATATGACAGAGGAGGGTTGTCCATAGTGGTCAATGTCTTTGAATGCACTAGTGCTCACCTCTAGCATCTGGGTAGGCTCACACTGCATTGTCAAAGTCCCAGTACCAAGTTCAGTAGTGCGCATAGTGGAAATGACCTTGTTAGCCCAAAAGTTCACTAGCTGGGTCTTCAGTTGACATCTGTGATTCCTTAGAACACAAAGCACTTAGGTTTGGGGTAGCTAACAACATCCAGGGTTGTAATAGGTAGAAATAATATTACACCAATATTTATTATTTTGCATGAGTAAATGATGTGCTGGACTTTGGTATGTATTCACTGATCTAGTTCTCCCAACAATTCTTTGAGGTAAGCACTGTTATTATTCTTAACTAAAGAGGCACATTGACTCAAGTATAGACTTTGAGGAATGTGGAGTAAGTAAGAGTGCTGAGGGGTATTTTGTGAGAAGCTGGACATGATGAAACAACCAGTTCATCAATTCTCTAATAGTGCATGGGCAGTTAGCTTTACCCAGATGTCCAGTAGTCTTTGTCAGGTGTATAAGATGATGATGATGATGATGATGATGATGATGATGATATTTGGTTTACATTTTTTCTTGTGTTCTTTTCAGACCATAAAGTCTCCCAGGTGAGCTTTGTCTTGGTCCTAGGTCTTCCTCTATCTTTGTGATTTTTCTGGCATGGGAGGGTACATAGCCCATGCAGGACAGAGTGGAGATGATGATGATGATGATGATGATGATGATGATGATGATGATGAAAGTTGGGGAAAACTTGGATGTTGTGGAGAAATAGAGGGATGCTGAGCAAAGATCAAATTGACACAAGCAAAGAAAAGCGTAGGCAACATGAAAATGTTTGTTCTAATGCACGTGAGGTGCATGTGCTTAGTGAGAAAATGTAGCTCTGGGGATCCTTTTCAGGGTCCAGTCTTGTGCACATAGAACGGCATTTGCAGATTCACCATAAGTGCACTTGTCTTTGGAGCTACCCATTAATGCTCTGCACTGAGCCAGTCAGAGCTAGGGGGAAGTGAGGCATATTCCACCTTCTGGCAACCCCATCTTTGGGGAAACCTAATTTACTGCACATTTGGATGTTTGGCCTTTGGTGGCCACTCTTAAGCCTGACGTGACAGAGTATTCGGCTTGTAATGAAGAATCGCTTTTGTGCAAGAAACATTCTTGAAATTGTTGGAAAAGGAAAAAGTAAATCCTGGGGGATTGTTACAACGGGTAGATGAGGCCTGTTCACTAGCCTGGCTGGATTTCCTTTCAACACTCAGATGAAAGCTGTTCAGCATGGAGCTCTCGCCACTGAGGACTTAAGAGGTTTTTCCTCTCATTCTATACTGCTGCCAGGGACTATAATTAACAGGTAAATGTAAGAGATGGAGATTTTTTTTTTCTGCTGATTTAAATACTCCTCCTCCTCTAAAAACTCACCTTTGTCCTAACTAAAGGGAACTTGAACTGTGGCATTGCAGAGGACAGAGGCCCTCTACAAATCCAAAACAGGACATCAGTAGTTTTTGTTTGGGCCTAAGCATTAACAAAGGCCCTTGGAACAGTTAGCCATTAATCTCCACCCCCCACCACCACCTTCCTGGTTTCCTTCTTTCCTTTTTTTTTTTTTTCTTTTCTTCCAATAAACATCTACAAAATTGCTTCCAATGGTATTTTAGAAATTATGGATTTTTAGATGCATTCACTTTTAGATTCTTTCCTTCCCCTCCTGTTTTTTAAATGTTTATCACACTCAGAGGCAACTTGAAGTTCCTTTTATAGAAAGACGTATCCCATCAAGGGACTGGGGAAAATGGTCGCTTGGAAAACATCGGGGCCCTGTGATACTTTTATATTTCTAAAAGGACTTGGCATTGAAAGAGCACCAGGGACTATAAAATAAACACTTTGACTATGAAGATGTCACTATTTACCGTTCTCCAGGCATGCTTTCAAAGTTTTGTTTTGCTCTGGCTCATTTGGGGTTTTGGTTGTGTGTGTGTGTGGTGTGTGTGTGTGTGTGTGTGTGTGTTTGATTTCATTAGTTTTCCTTTTTTAATGAACATTAATGGCTCTGTATAGACTTATCTACACATACTTCCTCCTCTTTGTGACCAAAAATGTGTTTCAATGTGGGATAATCAATGAAAAAAAAAAAAAAGCTTATTAATCTGTCTGTCCAAATATGGGCCATTGAGTTTAGCTTATATTACAAATAAGGAATGATGGATTTGAGGGCCCTTTATCATTGTCCCATTTTTGACATCTGCAATTCTCATAACAGAATTTGGCAAGACTAAATTGAGAATCAGGACCAGAGACTCAGTAGGTCAGGTTTCCGTCCAAGAGCCAAGGGAAGGATTAAGAAGAGTGGCACGGACAGTTGGGAAATGTGCAGTTGCAATCATGTTCTTGAAACAGAGTGAGAATCAGAACCAAGATCCACTTAGAAACACCAACAAAAGCTTATGGATATAAAAGGCGAGCAATGAAGATCACAGTTAATTAGCCAACTATGGAATTATCGTGACACGGGGCTTTGAGTCACCTCTGCTTCGGGGTATGCAGAAAATCCATTACCTTTTGTGAAGCACCCCTCTGTCTTCTTTAGTCTTTCTTACCCTGAGACTAGTCTCATAACTTGTCAAAAGAAAATGATCTGCTGAGCCAAGAATGAACAAAGTCAAATAACATAGAATGGTGTATTTTGGTGACAATGATTATACCTTTTAAAGTTTCATAAATAGCTCTTTACTGTTATCATTATTTTCTACTCAATAGATAGCAACAGCCCTAGAAGTTTTATGATATAATTGAAATTGATTTTTTTCCCCCAAAGCAGCCTATTTGATGTTTCCTCAGTGAAGCTTGGGCTCTCCTCTCCTCTGCCCCCAGATGAAATTTCTTCATCTCATCTTTAACTAGCCTGCTCCTTCCTCTTCCTGAAACCCTTCCTGCCATCAAGGTCATGGGCCATCTTTAGGAACGCTGGGATGTGCCTTCATAACCAGTACATAAGCACCCGCTATTACCATAAATCATGGTTGAACCATGATTTATCTGTGTGAGCTGATATCTGCATTTGGATCTTGGAAGTCGGCTTGGGATCTGAGAAGCTGCTCCCGCCTTTCTTTGTCACCAAAAGTTGTTGTTGACGGCTTTCGATGATACATTCAATATAACCTTTTTATTGGTGATTAAAATAATCCTAAAGTCATGCTTTAACCACTTTTCAAGAGCCTCCAGCTGACAAAGGAGAGAGAAAACCTTTGTGTGACAGGATGGTCTCACCCTCCAGGAGTGGGGGTACTACACACCTGTGTGACAACGTGCTGTGTGAGTTGCTCCTGGGGCCACCAGCTGCCTGAGGAGGGTTTGTCCTGGGAGCCTGTCCTGTTTCTTTCTTTCTTTCTTTTTTTTAGCCTGTCCTGTTTCTTGTCTGGGGACTCTACATGGAACCCCGGCCAGGGAGTCAGCAAGCAGGGTCCCCAAGCTCCTTCACTGTGTGTGTTTCTCTGCGTTTCTCTGCAGCCGCATGGAACACATTCCTTTCGGTTTCACTCAGCATCGTTTATCTTTCATTATTTACAGATGGGGGGAAAATACAAGTTGACAAACAGGGAAGGATCTTTTTACTTCATAAGTCTTGGTTGCCTGCTTGATTCTGAGATGTGTGTTCTGAGCTCCAGCAGAATGAATCTGATTAGAGTGTCGGAATCTGTCTTCCTGTTTCTTCCCTTCTTTTCTTCTTTCCTTGCACCCTCCCCTCCTTTCTTTTTCTCCTTTACCCCTCCATCAGCTTTATGGCCAGTCTCACTGATCCCTAAGATGGAATCCTTCTGTCCTTCTGACTCTCAGATTTGTTCCAAGTCATTGTTAGTGCATTAATCACTTCTGATATAAGGGGGTACTTTTTATTTTGGTTTATATTTTCTTCCCTCTTGCAAGTCCCTTCACTATTGGTGAAGAGTGACGATGAGTGATTACAGAAATCTTGAAAATGCCACTGGCAACTCAGCTACCGAGGTATCTCAGCAAGACTAATGTGCTCATTCAAGACCAGACCCAGGTGTCCCCCCCCCAGATGTCCCACCCTATTCCTTTTATCCCAGTTTTCCTAGCAAAGCCTAAGTCACCTCTTCCTCCTTCCTGTCCCAGAGGTTCTAGAGGAATCCTCCGCAATCCAGGGTACATGTGGTTCCGCTCAGTGCCTTTACACCACCCTCCCACACGCAGTCTATTTTGAAGTGAGCACTACGTTATTTCTGTACCAGGCAAAAAAGCTTTTTTTGTCAATGGAGACATAAAATTTGTAAGTGCTACATATTATGCTTTAAAAAAAATAGAAATAAAAAAATAAAAAGCAAGCATTTCGTTGTATTTTCACTGTTCCTGCTTTCCTGTGCTTCCTCTTTTTCTTTCTTTCTTTTTTCTTTTTTCTTTTTTTTTTCTTAGTGCATGACTTTGTCCTGTGTCTCCTTTCTTCATTTTTGGTCTTGCTCTGTGTATAGCTGAGCTGAGAGAGGACCTTCTGGGTCTCCTTATCCTGTGGAGCTCAGTTTTGTCCAAACCAGGAGGCTCCAGTCGGCTCCATGGAGCAGGATTAAGCTGATCAAGGCAGCTAGTGGCCTTCACTGCACATGGCAATGGGCTATAGCAGGAGGTCCAGGGCTTTCCAAGTTCACGTGTCCCTTCAGCAGATATCTGTTTAACACCTCCTATGTGCCTGGCTATTCCAGCTCTGAGGATCTCATGGAAAACCAAACAATTTCCCTTCATATGCGTCTTCATACATCAGAATATATTTTCATTTTCTCTTAGATAATAGCAGTTTTTGCCAGTGACTCTAGCATCTTTTGGAAATAAAACATTAAAAGTTTTAATAACCATAAGCATCTTATTTCGTTTTGTAAGTCTTCTTATTTTTTTTTTAAAGAAACAGGCTGCAAAAACAAAAATGCCCCTGTTTATGGGTCAGAACAGACTTTGTGGGACATTTGAATTTCTCTTCCCTAATTCCCTTTCACCTATCAAAAAGAAAGAAAGAAAAAGAGAGAGAATGAAGGAAAGGGGCAGTGAAGAGAGAAAGAAGAAATGTTTGGATTTTCACCACCTGGTTATGGTTAGTTCTTTATTTTAAAATCGCTTTCAAAACAGATCAGACATTACACTGTTAAAAACAATTTTCACTGTAGGTATTGAATATCATACTGTGCTTGTAGTAATAACTGATAGATATCTAGAATAATCTTCAATGTGGACTGAGACTTTAAAGAACTGTCAATCACCGAGTTTAACTTTAAACACAGATGATTTGAATTCATGTTAGCAGCGTGAGGAAGCCAAGAAGATGGAATAGTGCTGTTTGGAGAGAAGATGATAGGATTACCTCTGCAGTTTGCCTTTCTTGCTGGTTGTTTGAGTCACTAAATCAAGGCAAAGTTTATGAAAAGCCTGTGGCTGGGGTCTCTAACTCTTCGCTCCTGCTGAGATTTTCCTATTATAAATCTGCTGTCAGAAATAAGTGCTTTACTTGTGACTTAATTCTATGCAGGCACAAACACCTTGGTTCAACACTTTGGCCAGACAGCCTTGACGGTCTTGAGAGCAACAGAGATCTCATTAACTTGGGCCGTTAAAAGAAAAGGGGTCCCATATTCTCTGGTCATCATTCATTCACTGCGTTGGCAACAGCCCTGTGGACGCTAAAAGAAAACATGTACTCTGAGGCGGGTACATGTGGGGCCAAGACGTTGAGAAGGGAGGTTCAGCAGGTTAGGGAGGAGGGAGCATAGGAATTTGTGGATTCCAAAGTGTTATCCTTCTAGAAACAGGCACTTCTGCTCTTGAGCATTTTCCATGTCCCTTCTTTTTAAAATTGTGTTTTTGAAA
Source organism: Marmota marmota marmota (assembly GCF_001458135.2). Lineage (NCBI taxonomy): Eukaryota > Metazoa > Chordata > Mammalia > Rodentia > Sciuridae > Marmota > Marmota marmota. The sequence continues at coordinate 1,766,436 of NW_026000142.1, forward strand.
ACCTGACTGCTCCTCTCATAATGAGCTGGATCTATGTGGTCCAATATGGGAGCCACACCAGGCTATTGAGGTTTAAAATAATTAAATTCGAATAGAATTCTAAACCTAGTTCCTTGGTTTACAGTAGCCTCATTTCAAATGCTCAGGAGCTACACGTGGCTCCTGGCTACTGCTGGCTATTGTATTGGATGGTGCAGAAAGACCGTTTCTATCATCACAGAAAGTTCTGTTGGACAGTGATGGTGTAGGCAGTGTTTATAGGATATTTCTTGGTCTTGGCCACTTAACACTTTTATGTTGATCAAACATTTAACCCAGCGGCTCAGGAGGCTGAGGCAGGAGCATCATGAAAGCCAGCCTCGGCAAAAGCGAGGCACTAAGCAATTCAGTGAGACCCTGTCTCTAAATAAAATACAAAATAGGTCTGGGGATGTGGCTCAGTGATTGAGTGCTCCTGAGTTCAATCCCCAGTACTCCTCCTGCCAAAAATAAAGCATTTGAATGGGTACAAGCAATAAAAACTGAATGATACTATTTAAACATATTTACATACTTAATATTCTGACTTTATATTAATTTTCTGTTAAAGATACATGGACGACTCCTTTCTCTGACTTCTTTTAAAATGTCTTTAAATATCATCTATGTCAGTGCTATGTGACATACTTTCCAGACAGGGTCCAGCACACAAAATATTAGTTATCAGTCTATAATGAAGTGAATGCAGAAATTGAGAGTAAGCAGGTAGACGTTTTTATAGGGTTTTGGCATTGTTGTGACTTGCAGTCATTCAGGCTGATTCTGATAAGTATGTGAGGCATGCATATGTGCACCAGCTTGGTTTAACTCTTCCGCTATGTGTACATATATCAAAACATCAAAAAATGTATCACTTGTCAGTTTGTAAAAAAAAAAAACAAAATAAAAAAATTGGTTTGTAACAGATGAGAATTTTTTTTTTTAAGAAAAGAAACGTCCCCTTTACCACACAGAGTTAAAAAGTAAAAGTGAGATGTATGAAAAGGTTCACCATTGGAAACACATTTGCTAGCTCTCCTAAAAATTTATACAGGACTGGCTTATGTGAATCAGGAACAGAAGCTCAACTCGGTACAGAATTATATTAAATTTATAATTATTTGACATGACTGTGAACATAGCCCATGGTAGTTCTCTCATTCGCTCTTAATGTATGTTAAGGAGGTTGATACCAGATGTTCTTTTCTAAAGATTGAGCACCACTTTTATGTAGCAGTCCCCATCTCAGGGACCTTACGCTGAAGTGGGGGGAGTGGGTGTCTGTTGTTGACCCTGATTTGGTACCTGTTTATTTCACCTGGCCAAGGTTGGAAGGTTTATCCTTTAGCTAATAAAAGTATCTACTATTTGAAGAACATTCCAGTATTTGAATTGAAAAATGATATGTTTTACTCTCTCTCAGCACATAAGAGAGGCTTCCTGGTGATGTGACTGACAACCTACAACAGGAGTATCCTCAGCCTTGTTCCAGATCCATCCCTGGGTAGCAGGTCATGTTCAAGACACTCAGCCCCAGGGACCAGAATCTCTATGGCACAGGCATGCTGAGTCACTAAGGAAATGATATGTAGTGTTAAGTGCTCATTTAAAGATTCCCTGACAAAGCTCTGAGCTCTTCAGGGAAGGGGCTATATTTTGCTACTTTATCTACCTCAACACAGTAGATGCTCTCTTCATTTATTGGCTACAAGATACAAACATATTAATAATTATAAAACAAATATTGAATAATTAAGTCAGCCATTCAGTGCACTCGACACAATACCCAATGGCTGCTTTGAGATAATGGTTTTGCTTTTGCTTATTGTTGTGTAGTCTTGCTGTGTTAAACTTAAACTCCAGTTTGGTCAGTGACTTTTTACATAACCAGACAACCCTTATTCCAAATTACTGTTATTCCTTAGCTTTTCATATTGTTATGGTTTAGGTGTGGTGTCTCCCAAAAGCTCATTGTGTGAGACAATGCAAGAAGGTATGGAGGAGAAATGATTGGGTTATAGCCTTAACCTAATCAGTGAATTGATCCTTGATAGGATTAACTGAGTGGTGACTGGGGGCAGGCGGGGTATGGCTGGAGGAAGTGGCTCATTGCCGGTGTGGCTTTGGGGTATGTATTTTCTATCTGGGGAGTAGAGTCAGTCTCTCTCTCTCTCTCTCTCTCTCTCTCTGCTTCTGATCATCATGTGAGCTGCTGACCTCTGCCACACTCTTCCACCACGATGTGCTACCTTATCTGGAGCCCCTGGGGAATGGAGCTGACTGTATATGGACTGTTGTTCTGATTAGGTCTTTTATTCACAGCAGCAAAAATGTTGACTAAAACAGATAATATTGTTTTGCATTAGGGGCAATGTGATAACAAATGTTTGAGAAATACTTTGCTATAACATAAGCCTAAAATATTCATTCTGTGAAATATTAACAAAAATGAATGAATATTTCTTGAAACATTTTTTAATACTTCCATGCACCAGAGAGATTGTGCTTAGAATTTCAGAATCATTGGCATTCTTGTCAAGCCTGGCATTTGATAAGTGAATCTGCAAAGACAAACTTCTTAACCATCCCAATTCTCCATTTCTTTGCTACCCCACCCCCAAAATAAAAAGTTTCAGCTGCTCATCCCCTGCTACAGAATTCTTGAATGGGTGCCCATTCTTCTGAGGAAGGGGAAGTTGTGATCTTGCAGATATATGGGAACTCACTGCCTGTGATCTTATGAGCTGGGGATGTCAGGATTGGGGAAATGGCTCCTGCCGCCAAAGCCTTTGTTGGAAGACAGAAGCCAGGAGCCAGGAGGCTCCTCTAGAGTGGTAAAAAGTTTTGCTGGTTATGGGATTTACAAGAAAAGATACATGTAGGTGTAGGCTTTGAAACTGATCAAATTCTCCATCCTTAGGACCACAGAGTTCCTTCTTCTTGCCTTGGCCTTTATGCCCCCTTTATTCCTGCAGGAAATACCACCACTCACAAGAACCTTCATAGGACAAGGAAGTATAGGCTGTATCATCCAGTTCAACAGAATTGCAGAAATCTATCTTCAGAGAATCAGTGAATCTGAAACACCATAGCCAGAGGTTCTCAATATTTGTACCACGGGCATTTTGTGCTCTGGGTGGTTGTCCTGTGCTTTGTGGGATGCTTAGCAGTGTCCCTGGCTTCTATCCATTATATTTCAATGCTGATCACCTCCAGATGTGACAAACAAAAACATCTCCAGAGATTGCCAAATATTTCCAGATATTTGCCTAGAGGCAAAATCTCTTTTGTTTGAGAACTAGTTAGTACCATAGGGAGACTCTTAGAGGATTCCAGATGTATCACCATTTCTCAGACTTTCTTCTAAGAGTCCGTGGAAGAATTATTAAACAATGTACACTTCATGTCATAACCAAAAAGTATAAGCACCACCTTGTGCACCATGTATGAGAGACTCAGTTCTGAACAAAGCAATCAAAATGACTCTCTCTAGATATTTTCTTAGCCAATCAAATGACAATTCTTGCCAAATAATGATTTCTGAAGATAAATCATATTTAAAATATATTTACAGAAATTGACATTGACTCCTAAAATATGCCTTAAAGAAATTGTCTGTTAATTCAATGTGAAAAAAAATAGTTATTGACTATCTACTGTGCTCTATGCATTTGACTAAGCATTGGCCAAAAGGGACAAGAAGTTTAGAGTAGAGTAGAGACAAATAGATAATAGTCAATTATAAATGATCCATGACTGGGCTGTTCTATACAGAGGAAAAGCAGATAATCAAACTGAGAGGTCAGAGAAAGTTTCAAAATAGATGAAACTGAAGCTATGAAGCTATGTTTTGAAGGACAAGTAGGAGCTAACTAGATTAATATGTGAGCAAGGACACTCCAGATGAAGGAAGCAACATGCTCAAGGTCTCAGGGGGATGAAGGAACAACAATATGGAGATGAAGTCCTCTGAAGGTTTGAGTAAAGGGCCATATGGAGGAAGAGTGTAGAAGGAAGTGAGAGAGCCATGTCCCAACAGGGATTTGGATGCTAAGCCTGAGGCTGTGGTGGAGACACCCTGGCAGAATTCCAGCAAGGTAGGACATGGCCTTTGGGAAGCTGCATCCAGCATCCTTGGAAGGGCTTAGACTGGGAACAGAAAGTGGAAGCAGCAGCAATAACTCAGCTGGAAATTTATAGAAACCCAAATCAGGACCATGGCAATGGGTTAAAGAAGAAGAGAGGGCAAGAGATCTTTCAGAAATTAAGGTAGTTAAACCAATGTGTATGTGGGGTTCCAGATACAGAAGAGACATTCTGATGGATCAATCCCAGGCTTCGTGCTTATGTGACTCTGTGGCTATTTCTCATTTCCAAAGAAAAGAACCCAGGGAGAAGTTCAGTTTGGAAGGAGAGAACAGTGAGAAAACATGGTGGGGTGGTTAAAACTCAGAGTTCTGAAATTAAAGTAGACCTGGATGTTTCAGTTGTTATTTACCAATCACAGGAAACTTCTTGGGCTCATTTAACTTTTCTGAGCCTTGATTTTTCTCTCCTGATAAAGGGTGATAACAACAGTACTTATCTGAGAGAATATTGTAAGGATTAAAAGAGATAATCACTGGGAAGGACAAGGCCTAGCCCTTAGTAATTGTTCCATAAATGTTACCTGCAGTGTGAAGACTGACCCTCTGCAGTCAGGCAGTGAAGCATCCCTGAGCCTAGGTAGTCAGAGCGATTGCCTCAATTGGGTGAAGATTAAATCATTGAAATATAGCCTGCCAAAGGGAAGGAGTACAATATGAGGATAATAAACAGGTGAAGGTTAGATTACAGGAGATCTCATGTGGCAGGTGAGGGAGATTGGCCCTGAAAATAAATGAGGAAATGATGAGTTTTAAGTGGAGAGATGATATATCCCAGTTTTCATTTTAGTATAGGCACTCAACAAAAAGGGATGGCCTGACGCCCTAAGAAGGGGTTGAAGGGAAAGACCCACCAGCCTACCTCTTCCTGGTTTCTCTCCTAAATGTACAGAAAACTCAATTTCCAATTTAATTTGCTTTCTTCTAAGTAAAACTATGATTTCAAGTATATCATCTCTCTCAGATGATCCTTGCAGCTGCAGATAATGTGGTTCCAGAATGGTCCATAGTTGACACCATACAGACTATGGAGGGAAGTGCCCTTGCAGAGGGGTACAAGAAGCCAAGGCCATGGGACTGCAGTAGGCTCTGATCTAGACACTAAACCCTGTTCAGCATCGCCTAGACCTGTTTAAGTGATTTGGTCTAATTAGCCTGTCCAAAAAAATCTTCAGATTTCAGTGGTGCATAGTTGTGTTGGCAAACTTCTCTCTGCCAAGCATGGGCTCTGGAAGTAAGGAGGCGATAGCCCACAATGGCTTGGCTGGAAGCCACAGGGGTGCTTTAATAGCTTTTTATAATCTAATGACTTCATTCAACCAGAACAATTTGGACTAGGAGAAGGGAGTAAATAAATGAGGTAGTAGCAGTCTCGACAGGTGTCGCTTGCAGAAAGCATGTGAAACAATCCTCTGCCAAGACACATTTCTGCTCCAAATCTAATTGGAATTGAGGTTTTTCTCCTCTAAGACAGTCTTGCTGCCACAGCCTGAGTAATGGAGAGAGAATTAGAAAAAGGGTCAGCAGGTCTGAGTTCCAATCTGACCCTTGCCATTAGCTGGCTGCATGAGCTTAGGGGTCACTCAACTCCAGGGATGGTAGCAGCTCACCCATTTGGTGAAAAGACCAGTCTAGGTATTGAAGAAGGAGGAGAGGAGGAAGAAAAAAAGAAGAAAATATAATTTCCACTTACTTACTTGTTGGTCTAATTTTCTGAACATTGCACTATATGGTTTACATCCTTCTTAAATATCACAATACTTCCAGAGCTGTCTCTATGGATTTTTTTCAGTTTATGTTTCTAGTGAAAACACTAGAAATAATACGGGATGGTCAAAGATGAAGACAAAGCCCCCTGTGTAATAGGAGGTAATATTTTGAAACCTCGGGGCTGTCTCAACATCAGCCAAGGCCAAAGGTGGAAGTTGAAGTGCATGGTAGAAAAAAACATCTGTTTCTTTCAAGTATCCTTAAATCAAACCCCAGTGGCAGTAGTTTTGTTTCCTCCTTCATTGCTGATCCACCAGAAAACTGCATTCTGGCCAGGGCTGACGCTGTAGCCTGATTAGTAAGTGGCTAGCAGGAATTACTAATTTGAATCTAGTTTTTTCCTTGCTCTCACTGCTCCGTCAAAACCCAAGGCCTTAACCTCTTTTCTAAGCCATCAATCCCATAGCTAACTGCCTTTCGACCATTCTCGTCCCTTCTCCCTCCCCTCATGATATTTCTTCCCATACCTTTGAACACGTGCTCATTCACCTGACTTCACACCTTCCTTCATCATATGCCCAGGGTTGGTTCAATAGACCAAGTAAGTGGCCCCTTTTTGTGTTAGATATTGCACTAAGAGCTGGAAGCATAGAGAATAGTCCATACAGAATCCTGATTTGCAATGGGCTTATGCCCTGATAAACCCATCATAAATTCAGAGTATCATTAAGTTGAAAATACACTTAATACAACTGACCTACCTCACACCATCTCTTAGCAGCACAGCTGTTTACTCTCATGATTCCCATGGCTGACTGGGAGCTGCAGGTTGCTGTGAATCACTTTTGCACCATCCTATAGTCGAAAAATCTTCCAGTCCAGTCGTTTGTAAGCCAGGGACCATTTGCAAGCCAGGGACCATTTGTACATAATTTAATTCCCTCTGTTTATATGCCTTTAAAGAAAGGACCATTTCCCTGGTGCTATGAGATCCCAGAGCATTCAACCTAGATGATACAGACAGTAAACCCTTTCCTCTGCCTTACCTACTCTTCCTTGTCCTTTGAAGAGAAGCCTGCAGAAAACCACAGCTTACATGCTTCTCTAGTTTTAACAGGATTTAGAGCCTGTCTCATACAACTTGAAACTTTATTTCATATTCCGTTGTTTAACTATGCTAAATGCTTTCTCCTCATCCTCAATCCTACCATAACTTAACAATGGCTGTTTCTGTGGGTCTTTCCTGTGTTTCTCTGGTGATTTCTAACTGGAATGTCATTCTTCTCTTTTCTGTTGCTTAACCTTTCTCCTACCAGGCACCTTTTTGTGACTGGGTGGGCCACTTGGCACCAAGAAATTGTAATTACTATAACAATGATCTCATCTTAATAACTAACAGCTTATAGCCCCCAACCATTGACTATATCTTAATATCCATTATCTCATTGTTTCATGGAACAACTGTATTATGTACATAGCACAGAAATTAGCATCCCTGGTTTGCAGATGAGAAAATAGAAGCAGCCAATGAAATTATCTTGTACAGTTCATGGAAAAAAAGGTAATGAATAAGACCATATTTCGGCTATGCTATCTCTGCTGGTGAAACTGTCCTCCTGGTTCATGCACTGCTAGTTATCTACTGATCCTTAAAATCTTCTTTTGACATCAGTTAAAGCAGTGTTTTCCAAGGAGCAAATGTGAATGACCCTGCTTATCCTGATATTTATCCTGGTACTTAGGGTCTTCATTATTTCATCTACTGATCTGCCCATCAGACACTATTCACAGGTTTCCACTGTGGTGTGATTGCATATTCTCTTTTCTCTTGCTGGAATGATACTCTGCATTCCCATCTCTACATCCTCATTGGGACTTCACCATTCCTCAAGATCCAACTCAAAATCCATTAAAAAAAATCCACTTCCCTTTCTTCTCTCTCTGTTCACAAGCACCCTACCAGGAGATCACTTCACCCCTATTGATTTGCCATACACATCTCCAACTGCTGTCTTTTCTGATGTAGCTATTTATAGACAATTATGATTTCCCTGCTAGAATGCCAACTCTTTGAGTTCACGTATCTTCTAGATTCATTTCTGTAGCCCTCATAAAGCTTAACCTATGCCTTGAACATACGAGGTTCTCAAGAATATGAGTCCACTTATAATGAATAGAATAATTCTTGGTAAAGGGAGCAATTTAGGTTGGGTGTGGACACCCATGTGAAACTAAAATAGCTGAGAACAGGCAAAATTTTATGGCTGCCTGCTTTAACCACTGGACCATATTTCCATTCCAGACAGGACAATAGAGGTCAGAAATTTTGTTGCTACCATTTTGTTTGCACAATCCCATTGGTTCTTTGAAGTGAAATCTTTCCTAGCACCCTTGGGGTTGTTCATCTATTGGGAGGGATATTTGATAGAAAATTTCAGTCTTCGGTGAAGTGCTGCTTCATTTATTCTTGAGAGATTTAGATTCTTTTTACCAGCCTGGTGTTCCAACAGCTTGAAAAATGAAAGAAAGAACCATGTCTGTCTAGACTGACCAGAAAGTAAAAACAAGGGGCACTTTGAAATCTGTGAATCTGACCACAACTGAGAGTTGTACGTAGTCCAAGTGACTGGAAAATCAGTTTCTTGGATTAGACAAATGCTTCCCTTAAGTCTCTCAAACTGCTAGCTTTCTTCTTTTATAATTAATAGAAAATTATTACATTGACAGACAAGGGACTTCATATTTGAGCCAATGGGAAAACATGACATTAAAACCAGGGGAAATAATTTAGCCCCAAATAGAGTCGTTAATGCCAGGATAAAAAAAAAAATGTGCTAATGATCTCTAAGAATCAGACTGTGATGAATTTAAATCGTATTCTCAGATGGAAAATATACCAGTTCTCACTGGTTTGGGGATTGGGCACCCAAATGCAAAAATCCTAAAATGCAAGTTTAGCAAACAAACTCAAACTATCTCATTTGCATTTTATGAAAAATTAGAATGCTTTAGCATTCTAATAGCTAGAGATAGATGGTTCCCACTTCAAGGAACCAGATCCATGGGGTTGTAGCATCTACAAGGTGGGAGTTCCTGATTTTCATCATAGGGACTGCCATCACTCTGCTGGCTTACAGAAATGAGAGTGTATTAGGATGGAGCAGGGGGCAGGGTAGATGGTTTCAAGATACAGAGCTGCCTTGATCTTCTCTTGTACATTCAGCCATCTCATCATCCAACAAATATTTATTGCCCGTACATATGTCCATCTATTTTCTAGGCATTTTGAATGCAGCAAAGAAGAGAATCCGTGCTGTGGTGGAATTCCCATTCGAATGGTGGGATACAGAAAATAAATACATACATAAATAAATATACAAAACCGAGGGTGATCAGTGATATGGAATTGAAAGGAAAATCGAGGAGACAACAAGTTCTATGTTCCAGGGTAGAACAGAGTGAGGTACATATATTGTTTAGATTGGAAGAGAGAAGGTCTCATAAATGATATGAAAAATAGAACAGGGAACCTACAGAAGCCATAGAGAAAGACACATAAATATTGGGATAAAGAGTGTTCTGGGCAGAAGGAGTAGCAACTGCAAAAGCTATTAGGTGTGAGAGTTTTGGGCAAGTTCAAGAGACATCCAGGTTGAAGCAGAGTCAGCAAAGGAGAAAGTGGTCATCCATGCATTTAGAGATTGAGCAGGACATACTCTAGAGGCATGATCTTGTACTTCTTATACTGGAAAAGAAAAGACTGTCCAAGAAAGACTCCCTTACAGTAGATGGGAACATGTCTACAACTATGCATGGATTGTGAAAAAGCTCCCCACCATACTGAAACTATAATTGAATCTGAAACAGTCAAGGAAAGAGACACTGGAGTCCACTGAATAGAATATGGTTGGCAACAGTGCCTCCAGAGTGGACCAAACACATTCACAACTCCCTTGACTTCTCTTTCCCTCTGAACCTGCTTATTATCACCTCAAACCCAATGAGATTCCTCCATCTTTCACAGCCTAGTTCAAGCAGTCAGGCATAAATGGAGCACAATTTAAACAGAATGGAATTAGGAGCCTCAAAAACTTGGATTAAAAAATCTGCCTTTGTAATTCAGCTACCTGACTTTGAACAGTTTACTTAACCTCTGCAAGACTATTTTTTATTAACAATAAAATATTCTTTAAATGTATAAAGCAATTAAAGTAGCTCCATTATCTAAGGAGGGCAATTTTGTTATTGATAGCAGAGGACAGTGAAGCATAAGGGGTTAAGTAAGGAATACAAGGTCACTTTTGTAGAGAACCAAGATTTGAACCTGAACATTATGGCAACTGGATTATGTACCTTTCAGGATGGTGTGTGTGCCCAAAGAACTCATGTAAAGAAATACAACATAGGTGCTTAATAAATTATCAGTTCCTAACAATTAATACTAGTTTTGGTTGCAAGTGACAGAGGAACCAACCTCCAATAACTTAAGCCAAAAGTAAGATTTTGGTTTTATGAGTAAAAAGCTAGATATTATCTCAGTTTAGACATTTAAAGCATGCTTGCTCCAGATACTGTTAGTGAGGTTCCAGACTATTGCCACTATCCATCTCTTGATCTTACCTTGCCCATTCCTTCTCTTTTAAGCCTCATGTGGTGAGCCAGGGTAGGGTCAGTTCCAATTTTATACAAAACCCAGTCCAAGAGAGAAAAGGAGTTTGCTGTCTTGATGGTTAGGTTGAATATGTGTCCTGGTTTAGCCAGAATGTCACCCAGTCCAATAGAAAAGAGTAGTCCATTTCCCTGATATGGGGAGGGGGGAGCACATCCTGAATTTCTCAGGGCACCTGCCCAGTCTAAAGGAAGAAAGGAGTGCACTTCTCTGGTGGACAAGGTAACCACAGGTCCTGGTTTTCCCAGACTTTATTCACACTGTCTTACCAGCTTAGTTATTAGGTACAACTCTCTCCTCTCTCAGAACTATCTCAGTTTACAGTAGACCATATGGTCATTCCACCAATAGTGCAAAGACAATTACTGAGAGTTGGTCTCATTGACTGTTACTTCAGATACGAAGTTTTCCCCTAATTTCAAGAAGGAATTATTTGGTTGAAAGTGGTAGGGATGTGTCTGCCAAAAAAGAAGAGAGGAACTGTTATCCCAAGAAGTTGGGTGGTGGATTCTGGGTGGCCAAAACCATGACTGTCAATTACATTTCCGCTCTATGTTTGATACTGTTTGGTACCATTTGGTAATACATTGGAGAAGTTTGGGAGTTATTAAAATATGTATTTGAATCTTGGCACTATTGCTTCCTCTAACTCGTTGACCTTACTTGGATCATCTTGCCTTTCTAAGCCCCAGTTTCCTCATGGATAAAGAAAGCTTATTGAATCTGCCGCTGTGAGTTATTATGAAGATTACATAGGTTTATGGGTATAAAATTATTTGCCACAAAATTTGGCATACACAGTTCAATAAATTGATAGCTGCTATTTTCTATGTTGCCTGAAATAGATTTAAGCACGTAATGGATGGTCAGAAATACCTAGTGACCAGTCGCTAGGATGGGAAACAAACAAGAAAAATCATGAATCTTGTAGTGAGTGTAGGAGTCTGTGTGAGTTTAGACCAGAGCTGCTGTCAATGCTGGCAAGCCCTAGTGATCAAGGAAAGAAACCTTAGAATTTTGAAATTGAGTTGATTTTTCATCCAACTGAAACTAGGGGAGATTACTGAGAAAATGTCCTTTTTAGAACAACTGGTTTAATGAGGAAAATATTAGAATCTAAAAAAGTAAAAAATGTTTATTAAATATTCATATGGGAACATACAGATATGAATAATTAATAGACCCTATGCCAAGAAATTTGTAGAAGAAAACTCATAAATATACAGACAAGTGTTCTACTTAGAATCAGTATACAGTAGGTATGTTAGTCAGGTTTCCATTGCCATGACAAAATACATGAGGAAACCAACTTAAAAGGAGGCATAGTTTATTTTGGCTCATTGTGTCAGAGGTTTCAGTCCATGTTCTCTTGGCTCTAGTGATTTGGGCCTCTAGTAACACAGTACATCATGGCAGGAACACTTAGTAGAAGACATTTGTTCACATTATAGTAGCTGGGCAGCAGAGAGAGAGATAGGAGGGGCCAAGCTTCAATATGTCCTTCAAGGAAATTTTCTTCCATAGGCTCTACCTCATAAAGGTTCCACCATCTCCCAATAGTGTCACAGCCTGGGGACCAAGCCTTTTAACACCTTGACCTTTAGGAGGCATTCCAGTGCAAAACCATAGCAGTAGATAATGATGAATGTCATCATCTTCAGCAAAATAGTTTTTTGGATGAAAAAAAAAAGTTGTAAGAGATGCCCATCTCAAGTGATCTGAGGGGTTAGAGGAAGAAGAAGTCCCTTCCAACAAGGTAGAACATGGAAAATTTAGGGGTCATTAGAATCAGTTCTCAAATATAGCTGCTTTTTACATGTAGAGAAGAAGAGAAAGTATCAGAGGCCTTGAACATCATAAGACAATCCTTCCCTTGGGCTTTTGTTTCCTCTGACCAGGTTGTTCTCCTTCCAGTCTCCTGGAAGCTTGTTCCTTCACTTCCTTGCATCTTTTTTTTTTCCGAGTGTCCTCCCTTGCTCCCTGTGTAAAACTGTGACACCAACCACTTCCCACTCTATTCAATTTGTTTTTGTCTTGAGCACTTGAAATTCTCTAACCCAGTATATACTTTATATGTTTATCTTTTTTATTATCTGTTTCCCCATTCAAGAGCCAGCTCTAGGAGGGTGGGAATTTTTTCCTGTTTTGTTCACTGTAGTATCTCCAGCACCTAGAATAGTTCCTGGTGCACAGTAGGTACTGAGAGTTTGTAAAAGGAAGGGAGGAAGAGAATATGGCTGGGGAGGAGTTAGGAATCAAAGGATAGACAAAATGTGGAAGTTCATGCCCCTGACACAGTATTGGTGCAGTCAGATTGAGGCAGACATATATATATGTATGCAGGGTGAACCTAGGAGAGGAAATAGGTACAAGGAGCACATGTTGAAGTCAGACTTAGACTTAAAGCCTTGGCCAAGGAATTTAGCTTTTACTCTATATATCATGGAAACTATCAAATGTTTCCTTCTGAAGCTAATGTAGAGTTCTGTTCCAAGAGGATTGATATGACAGTGTTACTTGTTGCAAGGGTAAGCAGAAAGAGAGGCTGCAGTAAGAGACACCAGTTAGGTGACCACTACAATAAGCTACCTAAGAGGCTAAGCTACCTCCGACGAAGAGAAGAAGGTGGAAAATGGCAAGGATAAAGGGGGTGTGCAAGAAAAGAAGAGGGTATACAAAGAACTAGCTTAACACGAGTTGAGCCTTTTAATAAAAAAGAAAGAGAGTGTGCAATAATGAGATGATCTATATGTGCAGTGTTTGATGTGACAGCTGCTCTGACATTTATAGACAAGAGTTGACGATTCTTAGAGATGGACAGTACCACTTTCTCCTTAGGAACAATTCCTTGGCAAAGAAAGTGATTTTTAAACATTGCTTCTACTTATTTTACACTATTTTTATAAATTATCATAACATAATAACCATTTTAGTATTCCTTTGGGACTTATCTACAATCACTACTGAAAGTTAAATATTATGATATCTCTATCCATTCCTCCAGCCTTCTTTTCACAATCAAGTCTCCTACTAAGAGGAATTGCAAATTTTCACATTTGGAAGACATAGTAAAGAGAGCAAAAAGTACAGTATGGAATTGTCCAAAAGCTGAAATAATCAGCAAAAGTCTGGAAATAGAGAGTATGAGTCCTCCTTCCTTTTCCAAGCAGCCAAAAATTACATTTCAAGTGCTTCAAATCTATTCTTGAGTGTGTGTGTGTGTGTGTGTGTACATCCACATAAATAGGGTTTCTGGTGATAATCATAGAGACTTGACTTACACAATCCAAAGAGGCCATATTCACACAGAGTGCAATGGCAGTGCTACTTTCTATAGAAGGGCAGTGGAATGGTTGTTTTTACAAGAATGAACAGAAGAGGACTGACCTAAGGGTGGTTCTCTTCCAAATTATCTCACCCTCTCAGGTCCCATAAAAATTGCACCTTGGTAGTGCAAGCCTGTAATTCCAGCAGCTTGGGAGACTGAGGCAGAAAGATTGCAAGTTCAAAGCCAGCTTCCATAACTTAGTGAGACCCTGAGCAACTTAATGTTGCTAAGTCTCAAAATAAAAGATAAAAAGAGCTGGGGATGCGGCTCAGTGGTAAAGCACCCCCCAGTACCAAAAAAAAAAAATGCACCTTTAACCTTCATTTGGGTTACCATTATCTAGCAGTGTGAAGTAGTTCATGAAACCGTTCTCTTCTGTGATTGAAAATCCATGATGTTCTGAGAAAGTTTGGCAGACAAAGGCCTGAAAAAATGTAGAGGTCTAAAGGTAGGGATACAGGGAGGATGGTTTCTGACTACACACCTGGCCCGTTTCATACACAGTTGAGTCAAGGGGTGCATTGCTCTGAGCTATACTAGACAACTGGGTTGGAGTCAGACGGCAATGGGTCTTAAATGCTAAGTTAACCTAGGAAATAGGGAGCCATTAAAGATTCTTAAAGATGAAAATTTATGGAAACACAGATCAGTTAAGCTCTCCCACCTCCAAACATCAGAAGTTGAAGTTATCCACAGACTCCTGCCTGAGTATCTCTCTGAGAAAAGCAAGGTTCCTTTTCTACTTTTCGTGCTTCAGGCCAACTGATCCACATCAACTCGATTCACTATATATTTACTGCACACATATTATACCTCAGTGCAGTTACAAGTTACAGAAACATCTGCTGAAAGTACTATTTTCTGGCTTCCCTCTCACTTTGAATATTTTCTTTCATTTCCTCCCATTTGCAAGGCCTTGGGTGACATTCCATCAGGAAGTAAACTTTCCAAGTACTGTCATGTTAGAGCCTTAGGAGAGAGCTGATGTGGCCTAGAGTGTTAACAGGAGCGCTCTGTATGATGAGAAATGTATGTTTTCTTTACTCTGGCCAAATTTTTCTAGACCAGAAAGTGAAGGTTTTTTAAATATTAGCATGTAGTATATTTAACAAAGTGCTTACTGAAAATCCCACAAAATATGTCTTTCCTGCATATTTTTAAAGCACACAGGCGCTCACCTTGGTTTGTGTAAGCATTCAGTGGTGCATGTTATACTTTATTTTGGCTGATATGAGACATATTGGAAGGGTGGCTCTCTTCAGACTCTGGGTTAAGTTGGCAAGCTGTGTACTAAGTTGGTCCCAGGATAGGACGACCTGAGTGAGACTGTTGGAGAGCCTTCACTGTATGCTGTACAAACAGCACCTCTACATTCACAGTCCCACTGGCACCTGAACCAGCTGAGGTTAGGGCCTCAGCCATGGATGTGGCCTCCCTTCTAACTGCTCCCTGACTCCAGTCTCATTCACCACCCTCCAGCCTTCATGTTACCTCCATAATCTTAAAAATACAAGTGTGCCTTCTGTTTTTAAAACCTCCAGTTGTTCTGCAGGGATGAATGACAGCAATCATTTTCACTGAGAGTCAGGCCACCCCCAGGGAGAGAGATCAGAATCTGCACAAAGGGCTGGCCGGGGAGAGATAAGTGTGCTTTCCAAGTCCTATTTAGCTTCACCAGTGCTTTGTGTTTCTTTTAAATAATATTTGTGAGCCAAATATGATTTATGTTTATTGAAAGTGGGATACTGAACTCTAAGAAGAAGCCAAAACTTAGTGGGGCCCTAAGTAGGGTAGTGCATTATTCAATTCAAGAAAAATTTTGTGTTTTGACATTTCTAGTCTCATTATTTGACACTGATGATACTAACGTGAGTGGGTCTTGGAGAGACTTTTAGTCTGGTTATAGAGAAAGATGATAAGTCTAATTTCAAGTGGTCTGAGATGTTATCATAGAGATATGCACAAGGTAGGTGAAGGAACAATAAGGATCAATAGACATGCTTGGGAGCTGCTTCATAAAGGGCAGTAAAAACAGATGGACTGGAGTCAGATCTTGGAAGCACAATTGTCCGGGCTTGGAGACTCTCTTATAGATCCTGATGGAAAGTGGAATTAAAGGTGGATCTTAAGTACCCCACTGTGATCCCATGTGAATGGTGGCACCATTAGTCAGGATGGAGAACCCAACCCAAGGAGCAGGTCTCTGCAGAAGGTGGAACTCCACCTTGAACACATCAAGTGTGCAGTGCCTGGTTGAAATGTCTATCCCATAGTCTGAATCTGTAAAGGGATTCCTTGGCTGGAGAAATCAGTTTGTGGTGATTAGTGGAAGAAATAGGTGTAAATATTATCCAGAATAAGCATGATATGAGAAAAGATGAGGTCAAAGATAGAACTACCAAGAATATCTTCAGGTGAATTTCTTTTTAAATCTAAAATATAACTGTTTCGTTTTCCCATAGAAAAACCTAAAATGTAAGAGAATCACTACCTGAAATATCCATATGTGGAATTAGATAAAATTGGCTAGGGCCTTTGTACTCAAATTGAAAACACATCAGAACAAAGCAAAGCAAAGCAAAGACAAACATAAATAAATACAACACATGCCTTTCTATCTTTCCAAGTCCATTCCCCAACTGTGGCATAGTAGTAAGCTTAATTTACAATTGCCCTGGTAAATCCTTGCCATCTTTTTTTTTTAACCTTTTGGAAGTTAGTTGATATTAATTTTATAAACCACAAATTCTTTTATGGATTCTAATATCCAGAATTTTCCACATCAGATTGGATGATGTATTATAATTTAATTAGTAGCAATCTTCTTAATGGTACATAAAGCAATTGTGCATCTTATGGTCATTGGCTTGTTCAATTCAAACTCATGTGGTAATTACTTTTGGCCTCCCCTTTTGGTGCCAGCAGGCTGCCCTTTCTCCTACAGGATGAAGTGAATGGCCTTTGCTCCTCCTTGCCTTCATTCCCCACCTACCCCAGTCTTAGCAGTCTCCCCAGAGTGGCAGATAGAGGTACCATAGCCCTCTCTTGCAAAGCCAGCAGCAGTGCAGCAAGAGCGCTACCCAGGAGCTGAGCCCCTCTTAGCCCAAGGCTTTGTAGGCCCTAGGAGAGCTGGGGAAAGCAAGAACCCAGTGACCTCGTAAAACACAAGCCCCTCTCTTTACAGAGGGCCGCCCTGTGTGCTGAGGGCTCTGGTTGCAAGCAGCAGGCACCAACCCCAGTGGGATTTACTGGAAGGAAATCTGGTGCTG
This sequence comes from Marmota marmota marmota, assembly GCF_001458135.2. NCBI lineage: Eukaryota > Metazoa > Chordata > Mammalia > Rodentia > Sciuridae > Marmota > Marmota marmota. The sequence continues at coordinate 1,783,575 of NW_026000142.1, forward strand.
ACACCACCTCTCTTGGAATTTATTGGAAGGAAATCTAGTACTTACAGAATCAACAGGAGGCAGAAGGAGTGGCTTGAAAAAGGGCAGGGACCAAGGGAACTCAGATACAGGACCTCGGGAAGAATCTGGCCAGGATGTTGGGCATCACTGTTTCTACCCTATATTGCCCCAGATGAATCCTAACCATCCCCTCTCTTTTGTCTCCCAAGGTCCAAAGATAAAACATGAGTTGGGAGCATCCAGGCTGATTGCCCAGATACTGTCTGTGTCCTGGTCACCAGGAGATAGCAAGAAAATGTCTCCCCTTGGAATCAACGGGAGGAAAATAGGATCCAGCATGTCCCCAGGACTGAAAGGGATTTTGACATTGTATTGCCAAACAATGGCAAATGTTCCACTATATTCACTTTTAAACATCTCAAATTCGTAAGGCCATCAGAGCAAGTCAACAGAGGACTGTGTCATATTAAAATTGACTACATTAGATTTATCTGAACCATGGGCTAGTAGAGGAAACTACTCTCTCTTCTGGAGCTCAGGCAAAGGGTCAGAACTTGTGCTAAGTGAGTTATGTGTGATTGCTGCATAATGTGCAATTAGTCTTTCTTAGACCTTCAGAAAGTGTTAGGAAGGATGACAGTGGTTTCTAAAGATTTTTCCAAACAGGGGAAATGAATGTAGCAACTGGAGATGGCAGAATATGGGTGCTAAATAAAACAATGTGTCTAAAAGATGCCTTTGTTTGAAATTAGCTCCTTGGACTGACAGGTAATTAACTTCTGCCACTAGTTTAATTTCTTGTGTGAACCTGGATACAGGAAACCATACATGGGTGGTAAGTTTTTTTTCCCCGCTCCAATCTCAGAGGAACTGTAACCGGGTATGAACTAGTGGCACAACTCATATATCAGTAGTCTGTAGAGGGTCTACATAAATCCTTTTCTTTAAACTTATTTAACTGTTTTGAAAATGGTTTCAACAGAAGTAATTCCAATTGCACCAGAAAGGAAACCAGAGTCTTAAAGAAAAATATACTCTCTTTGCTGAGCAAGGCAAACATATCAGTATGCAGAGAAACAAACCAGTCTCTTGTGTTTTATTTCTTTAACAAATCCACTGAAACACTTATTTTACATCCTTAAGGGGCTGATAGACAAAGAATCCTGTAGCCACTAAAAATTAATATGCACACTGGCTTCTAACCACTTTAAAAAGATAGGTACTTTTTAAAAAGTTTCCCTGTTATTTACAGTATATTATACGATTTTTCACATAAACACAATAAATAATTTTGTGCTTAAAAAAATAGATGGAAAACATACTCTCTGGAGACGGATTTTTCTATTTAAGGAATCAGATAACCCACTATTTTCATGAGTGTGTGTCTCTTTGCATAAACTAACACATTGTGTTACAAACCTCCCTTTTCACAGCCAAGTCCTTCATAGGATAATATTTTCCCAATAAGTTCTTAGCGCCTTTCTGTCATGATGGGTTTTTTTTTTATTCTTTTAAGAATTAATGCTAAAATAAATAAAAACCTTTATATCTGGGAAGATGAGAACTTGATACTATTTAAAGATGACTAATCCAAAGCCATTTAGTAAAATTGCCTTCAGTTTTGAGAACTGGAAGATGCAAATGCATAAACTAGATGCCCCTCCTAAAAGCACAGCAATAGAACTGAGAATAACTGAATTTGACCTTGATCCTTGGGTCCCAGGACTGAGAAGAAAGAATCTGATTGTTGCTGTCCTACTTCCCCCAACTCACCTTACCCACTCAACTCACTCTCTCACTCTCAAGTGTCACCTCAGGGAGACCTTTGCGGGTGACTGTTTTACATTGAGACTTCCTCCCTTGAGCAGATGCTTATAATCCCCCTTTCCCACTTTCTGTTTCCCTTATAGAACTTGCCTGACACAGTACACATTTTGCTTTATTTTCTTGCTTGCAGTTTCTCTCTCTTAACTTGAACAGAAACTCTCTGAGCACAGAAGCTTTTTGTCTATTTGGTTCCGGCGGCACATGCCCAGCTACTGGCATGTAACAAGTGCTCAATCAATATTTGTTGACATACAAGCTAAGGTAACTTTTACTTGAAGATTTCTGCTTATACATGCCCAACTAACATAGTGGTTTAAAAAGCATTTTCACACCAACCATTTTATTTGGTAATCTTTACAACAACATTGTGTTTTAAGAAAGGACTTTTATCCCAATTCAGTAGATAAGGAAACAGAAAGTCAGAGAGTTTGTATATATTGGATCAACCCAAGGAGCTAGCAAGTGACAGACTCCAACTTGGCACCCACATCAGTTTCTTCCCTTGAAGTGCTACTTTCACCCAAGTGGAGAATCCTTCTGGTCAGGGAAAATAATGCTTCATATTCAGCATTATTAGTTGTGTCTCAGATCAGTGGATTCCAAAGTGAAAGTGCAAACAAAAATTATATGTACCGTATATATTCCTGATTAACAAAATAATCCATTATGGATAATTCTCAAGGATGTGAAACCTCATTTCCCAATTGAAATCCACATTTGCTCATCTCCTAAAGTGGAAGAGTGACCATGATGAGGTCAAGCATGTCCACCTCAAAGAGCCTTCAGAATTCCCCCCTTACACCACAACCTGCTTGTCTTGGTCTAAAGGTGCCAAGTTCTGATACATAAATTAGATTATTTGCATGACACACTCACTGCCTTAAATATCACTATATATCTCCTGCGTCCTTCCTACTAGATTGGACCATTACAGAAGGCAATGCACTTTATTAGCTTTAGCAGTTTCATAGGTCTGCTGTGACGGGGAACCACAAACTGGTGTTTTCAGCAACAGAAATTTAATAATGTCCCACATTTATGGAGGCTATAAGTCCATGTCTATGGGTTTGGTTCCTTCTGAGACTGAGGAAGAACCTGTTCTGTACTGTCCCTTAGCCTCTGTTGGCGTTACTCCTTGACTTGTAGAAGCATTGCTTTGGTTTTTTTGCCTTTGTCTTCACAGTGTTCTCCCTGGTGTGTATTTGCATCCAAATTTCCCTTGTTTATAGACACCAGTCATATTGGACTAGGTGCCCATCCTGCTCCAGTCTGACCTCATTTTAAATAACGTCACATTCTAAGGCACTGTGGGTTAAGACTTTGACATATGAATTTTGGGGGATACAGTTCAACCCATAACACTGGACTTATGAGCTTTTGGACTTGTGGTACTAACCTGCACTTCGTAAGTGTCCAGGCACCTCTGCTGAATCCATTCAATGTAAAGAGATGTCTCCAGAAGGCTCAGCAATGGGTCCACTTTCCAGCAGATGAGTGGCCTTTTGAAAACTGCTTCAGAAGAAGAAACTTTCTTCCAGCTAGTTCCTCACTGTGCTTTGTGTTAGGTCCCTGGATAAGGATGATGCAGCTTGTCAAAGTGGATATTTTCTGTAGGACTTTCCAAGCAGGATAATATGGGTAGATAGCATTGATTATCTTTATATATGAGTAAAGACATATATGTGCCAATGCTTTAAAGGTTTATTTGTGGAAAATTCTGAATAACTCGGTGTCCTTTTCAAAATTTTAAGCGCAACTTTAAATATCATAAATGCAACTTCAGAGTTATATTAATTATTAATAAATAACAATTCTCCTTAAAGATGTTCTATATTCTTTCTGATGTGTATATAGTGTGATAATAAAGCAATGAGGTTGGCTGCACAAGCTATATACCTGCATATGGGGTACTGTATTTCAATGAAAATTTACATTTAAAAATTTCAATATCTTAATTTCAAACCTGTGTACTTTATACCTCCACATTTTAAAAACTGGTATATTTCTTCCACAGTTCTTGTCAGAGCTTTTGAGGTTGCTTTTCAGGCTGTACACATTTATTTGGGTACTTAGGTATGCATTATAATATTTTCTTCAGGTAATTTGTATTAAATTTTGAGTTGATACCTTTCAGCATACATGATGATAGGAATTAGAATGAACTTGAGATCTTATAAGGAAGTCTGTGAACATTTTTTAAATAATTGAATATATGGTTTGGGGGGAAATAAGTGAAGTCATTTCTTTTAGACTGCATTTGGATCAACGAAATCACCCACCTACAGTAGATACAATATTACATTTGGAACTATGAAAAAAGTTTTTAATTTTCATAACATATTTTCTATGAGTTGAATTTTCTAATGAGTTGGATTTTCTTATGACACCACGACTGTCTCCTAAATCTCCCATGTTGATTTCAAGCTCTACATAATAAAGGGGCCCTCTTAGAAAGAGGCAGGTGGAGGGAAGAGGGAGAATGAACATACTTTGCATAGGCAGGAAGGGCACTATAACATCTGGTCCTGGTAGTTGCCTTTGTTAGTGCTCATTAAATTCACATTAATGCATGAACTCTTCTGAATGTGTAAATGCCATTTGGGGTTACTTACTTTCGCCCACCAATAGCATTCCCTTTGGGGGTCTCTGCCTGGTTGTTTACTTGCCAATGGCATTTGACCTGGGGTCAGACCTGTATTTAAACCTTTCCTGTAGGTCAAAAACAAATTAATTTGGTGAGAATTCAATTGGAAATGAGTCATCTGCACAGCAGGTGTCCCCCTTGGAGAAAATGCTCCAGGTGGAAACATTTTCAGATCTGTTCCTGGGCCATCTCTGAAGAAGCTTCAGAGGTCAGGGAGGCAATTCCAAGACGTCCCACATGGTGAGGGCCTGGAGAGGAAGGGAGCAGGTGCCCACCTGGGGCGGTTTTCTCAGCAGCTTGAGGAGACTTTCAAAGAAGCCTCTTTGGGAGATAATTTATTCATGTATTCATGAACATTCATCTTGGGCATTCATTGTGGACTGACTGACTTAGAAGTTGCCCTAAATGATTGGAACTTTACCCTTTTAGCCCTACCTCCCACCATCAACCAATGACTTTGAAGAAATTATTTCATTCTTCTCTTTCTTTTTTCTAGAGGATGAGGAAGATGAGGAAATGGTGGAACCCAAAGTTGGCCATGATTCAGAGCTGGAAAATCAAGACAAAAAGCAGGAAGTGAAGGAAGGTATGATGTGGGAGATTGAGTAATTATTTTATTGTTTTGTTTTCTCTTAACATAAGGGATGTTAAAGGTAAATAAAAATTAAATTTCTTTCCCCACATGAAAGAATTTCTTCAATTAGTCAATATATTACATTTATCAACACAAACTGTAATCGCCAAAGCAAGTGTTAATTATTTGATTGGTAGAAGCAAATAAAATGGAAATCACTTGCAATTCCAGTAAAATTATTACTATTAATAAAATAAGATACAGTATCAATTTTCATGTTACAAAGTTCACTCTACCATATATTCTCAATAATAACAGTAAAGAAAAGGAGCAGATATAATTATCTTATCAATAAAATTCTGACTTTTTTTCATGTATTCTACGTGGAAACATTAATAGGAGCCATTACTGTTAACTGTACTATTAAAAGGGTTTTTTTCCACAACTCTGCCTAGATGAGGGAAAGAACCTCTTACATACTCCCCAGTAAGAATAGTAATTTAACATTTATTAAGGATTTATGATATACTTGGCTCTCTTCTAAGCAGTCTATAAATACTGTCTGAAAGGAAAGTGAGGAACCAGAGATGGGCGAGCAAGAAAGGAAAGAGAAGACCAGACAGAGATACACAGGAGAGTTTATTTGTCAGAGCTGACAAATAAAGGCCATCTCTCCAAAGATGGAAAGAGGCAACACAGGTTTGGGCTTTCCTGACTTTTATGGGGCAGGCTCAGGGATTAGAGCTAGGCAGTCCAAATGCAGGTGGTTGAGGGTGGGGTTGGTATGTGGGAGTGGTGAGCCTTTCTCAGAAACACCCTTGGGCAGGAAAGTGAAACTTTTTCTTAAGATGGGCTATCACTTAAGATGGCCATCCAGATGCTAACCAAGGGTCTTACACTATCTACTCCGCCAAACGACCTTTGAAGCATGTACTGTTATTATTCTTATTTTATAGATAGAGAACTAAGAAGCCAGGGGCTTAAAAACTTACCCAAGGATACACAATTTATAAGTGCTTGAGCCAAGATTGAGAGCTGATCCATTTTACCACAATGCCATTCTCATAGCATTTCCTTACAAATCCAGTTTTTTATTATTTTCAAACTCTCAGTCCACGGAGACTGAAGAGAATTTTGAAATTGTCATTCTTGCTGACTGATGGACAGTGATACCTGAGAATTGAATGTAGGTCAAAAGATCATTCCATATTCACAATCGAGTTTCTCAAATACTGAACAATATAATTCTAAAACCTCAATTGATTTGTAAATTTTAAAGGTGGCCCTGATTCTGGCAGAGCCTGTGGAGCATGGAGCATAGTCAGCACTGGGAACTTCTGAAGGAATACATGCATAATGCTCCATGCACTTCCTTCAATCCCTTGGGCTAGCAAGAGAAAATTTGTGTAGCCTGCCTGCATACTTATTGCAGATCACATCCCCTTACATTCAGATATTTGCTTAAATATCATATAGAGTTTAGTGAGACAAATTTTAATTGTTATAAATCACATCATATTCAAAATCATTTGAAATTGTATGTGTATGTGTTTAATTTTTTATATGCGTTTTATGCAGTTTCAGTTATCTAAAAAGCCAATGCAGGATAGTGATGGGGGGGGGGTGGAGTCTGGAACCTATATCCCCAGGATCAAGTGTTGGCTCTGCCACTTATTAGCTATATGATCACCACTAACTTATTTAGCTTAACTTCTCTTGGCCTCAGTTTCTCCATCTGGCAAGCAGAAATAATATCTACCTCCTAAGATATTTTATGAGGTTTAAAGGGGGTAGTATGAAACAATTTGGCACAAAATAAATGCTATAAAGAAGTTTGCCAAATTATCATTAGCAATCTTACCCTGTAGTTCCTGCATCTGAAACTGGGCTGTACCCCTGATGGGATTCCCTCTTTAGTCCAGTTCTCTGTGCACAACTTTGTCATAGTCCATAGCTTTGCAATGGGAGCCTGGTTACCTGGGCCCTTGTGAAATAAATGCAAAGTCCTTTCTACCTTTTGTAGAACTATTATTAAGTCTCCAATTCCTGTGCTTAGTCCCAGGTATCAACGAGGTATACTCAAGTTCTGGGGTGTGACTGAGGGCATGAAGAAGATTGAGCAATTTTAACAATAGCATCTACAGAGAGCACCACAGTTACTTTTTCTGAGACATTCTAAGTGGATTTGATGGAAGAGATTTCACATTTAAACTTCTACTAAAAACATTTTTTTAAAAGGCTGAAGAATAGAATATTATTATCACAGGTCAGCAAAGAACAAAATAAGTCAGGATCTATTAAAATGTATTCTTTTTCCTTTTGCAAAATACGCTTAAAACATACTGGATAATAAGGAGCCAGAGCAGTTTTTGTGGGTCTTGGCATGGATTCCCCACCCCCTCACCCCCACCCCTACTCCAAACCCAATCTCCAAATCATCTTCCCTGGCAAGGCAAAGCAACCTCCTTCTTAAGTTCCAAGCAAAAACACCCTTCAGTTTTAACTGTTACTCATGCTTCATGGAATTGATTAAAGTCATGCTAAAAGTCAAAAAGAAGTTTGTAAGGACATTTCCTGTTACTGCTGTGCTGTGTGCCTTATTCTCCATTAATGGCTTTTCTGCAAATTAGCACATAATGGGTTAAAAGCATGTTTATGTTGGCATCAAACTATCTGGCTTTTTTTTTTTTTTAAAGCAGAACAGTATTTTGCAAACTTTTAAAAGAATCTCTTGCAGATATAATCATGGCGCCATTTGCACGACTGCATTGTAGTCAGAGCTGTGTCAGCACTTCCAATATGAACCCTGCGTTTCAGGATTTATTATTCAGCCATAAAAATTTGCTCTGGGCTGAAACTTGACATACACAGTTTCAAACCAGGGAACACAATTTTGAGAGATCCATTTGGCATTTTATTTTGGAAGGAAGATTTTAAAAAGTGGTGAGAGGGATGTGGGAAAAATCAGTGCTCACTAGCTTTTGATATTTTTGCCCATGTAATATCAAAATGCATTAAACAGTAAAGAAATGTAGTTTGGATTTACTATTGTTATCACATAGAGTAGGAAATAAAACTGTAGGTACATTTTAGCTTTTCATCAACATTTAGGAAATTTCAACATGTTAGTGTCTGGGGTCTTCATGGATGTTTAGAGTTTTGGAACAGCAGAATCCAAAGCCTAACTCTTATAAATACAAATTAACTCATAAATTGCACATCAACTTCAGAGAAGGATGCCCTTCCTCATTAGTTTGATTTCCTTGCTGATGTTTATGAACTGGTTTTATTGTAAAATTCCCATTAGAGCCACCGTTTCTATTTAATCTGATGATTTTCCTGGGTTTATTTATTTATTTTTTAATCTTTTAGATATTCTGAAAAAAAAAATGCTTTTAAATGTAACCTTTTATATTGAAATGTAATGCTATGTCATTGAAACAAAGTAAGACATTTCTGAAGTAGATAATTCAAAAATAACTTTTTAAAATTGACTTTAAAAAATGAGTGCATTATGGTTACACATAAATGTGGAATTCGTTTGTGATATGCTCATACAAAACACAGCCTGGTTAATTTCACTCTGCTGTTCCTCCCCTTTCACATCCTTCTTACTCCATTGTTCTCCCTTCTATTGTCATGAGATTCCACCCCCCACTTAATCTAAAAATGAGATATTAAAGCATTCGATATAAGCTGTGAATTTCATTATTAACTTTATATTTTTATAGAGAAAAAAATTCCAAGAACCCTAGAAAAGACATGGAATATAGTAGGTAGGAATAATTAAAGAAAAACTGACAAAGCACACATTTGAAAATTATTTTGTCATTTGGATTATATTTAAGTCATATCTATATATTCTATTTTTCATAAAGAGTTTTTATAGGCACTTTATTTTTTTAAAGAGAGAAAGAGAGAGAATTTTAATATTTATTTTTTAGTTATCGGCGGACACAACATCTTTTTGTTTGTATGTGGTGCTGAGGATCGAACCCTGGCCGCACGCATGCCAGGCAAGCACGCTACCGCTTGAGCCACATCCCCAGCCTCTTTATAAGCACTTTAAATGCATGAAGTGTTGTTAACTATCAGATCTTGAAAGAAATATTCCATGTTTGGGTTGTAAAATAAAACAAACAAACCAACCCTGTTATAATAGCACTTTCTGCTTAAATTATAAGAAAAATAAAATATTTGCCCATGTTTTGTTCTGGTATGCCTTTTGCTATTAAATTAATTTCTACCTTTTCATAAGGTGAGCTTGTTGAAAATAATTAATTAGGTTTCAGAAATAGGGAAAAGCTGAAGAAACAGATATTTCAGGGTGAATTTGGGGTCCATCCTAGAGTAAAATAATTTATTCTTTTTGTCTATGCCTGTATTTTGCACTTTGCGGATTTTTTTTTAATGCCTAGAGAGGTTTGCTTTTTGAATGCACCTTTTAGTTGTGATTCCTGGATACTTCATTATGTTTTCATTATATTGTAATAACACTTATCAATTTAAAGATTTGGAAGTAATGGGAGGTTTTTCATCAAAAATGACTATGGCCCTATTGAATTCATAAGTTGAACATTGTTTATGACTTTTAAAGAGTACTCATCTGCACATGCATATTATTATTTTGTGCAAAATAAATGCCAGTTGATCTCTTTCAGACATCAAAGCTTAATATAAAGTATATCCTTTGTTTTGCTTCAGTAGGAATTTAATTTCAGGCCAAATATTGTATTGTCAAGCATACTATCTGGAGAGGCTACTGCTTCAGCTACCTGAGCTTGGCCTCTGCGAGTACACTTTGATCAGCCATTTATGTTTCTCTTAGAGGAGAGGTTGTATGTCTTGAAAGCTGAGATCAAAGTGACAATAAGCTACAGAGAAGAAAAATTACACAGATGCTATTTTTTTATTCAAGATAATGGACCTGTAAGGAAAGATCCAGGTGAAATAGAAGTGGCTCAAAAAGATAAACAGAGACTGGAAAGATTTTTTTATATCACAAAAAAAAAAAAAGGAATGGAAGGGGAAAGTTCCTATATCTTTGCTTATATCAAGTGTATCTCAAGTCATCCATTAAGAGTGGCCAATACTGAGTGAATCTTTCTAAATAGGACCCTCTTCTTGGCCCATCCTATCCTTGTTTAGTGACACTTCTTTATTTGTTTAATAGAATGAGCCAACAAATTGAACAGAGCATTTTGTAAGGTATTTTCCCCCTTTGGCTGTGTTACATTTAGTAGTTTAATGGTATTCTGGAGATAATTTAAATGCCTCAAAGGGGTTTAAGGAAGTAGACTAGTAAGTTACTGCTTGATTACTAGTTATTGAAAGCATAATTATTTGCCTAGAATATTTATCTTTAACCCTTAAACCAGCCAGAATTAAAGTCTAGGTATCATTCTATCTCCATTGTACAGATAAAACAGCTGCCCAGAGAGCTTCAATTTATGGATTAAAGAATCAAAGCTAGCAAATGGCAGAGGAGATGTTTGGTTCTAGCTTGGTTTTGTAGAATTCTTCATGTTATTAATAGCCTCCATAGATTCCCCCAACTCCTAGCCAAAGTCTAAATCTACATGTTGCCAATGTCACCATTCTCAAACTGATCTCTGGGCAACACTACACAGCAAAAGTTAATGGGGATTTTGGACAGTCCCAGTACACATGGGAAATTTTATGGCTCTGGAGAATTATTTCTGTCTAGGACTGCTAAAAACTATGGAGTGGATTTTGTTTGGAGGTCTCTGACGTAGCTGAGGAATCATGTTTTGCCATGATACTATCTGGACAGCATTTCTTAAACTGTGAACCAAACTACATCAGGATCATTCTAGTTTCTTGAAAAAACAGATTCTCAGTTCCTTCCAGATTCTCTATATCATGCTGTCTGACAGAGATGAGGAAGCCAAAAGAGGAAAGATGTTATGAAAATTAAAGACTTGAGATCACTGTCATGACAATGCAAAAAAAGGGGGGGGCTTCTTCATCATTCAGATTTCTTAGGACAGGGGCTTTGAAAAACCAATAGTCAAATCAGATAGCACCTCTATAAAATATTATGCTGCCAGTGACTGTACTTAATAGAATCCTCTGACAACCAGGTAGAAACTGGTCCTGGTTATTGGTGGTGGTGGGGTGGGTGGGGCGTGACTGTGGATGTGTTTGGGTAACTCTGAAGGGATGAGATTCCACCTTGGAGCCCAACTATGATTTTAATACCTGCCTCTCCTGTAAAATAAGCTTCTATGCTACTGAGGAGTAAGCAGTGTTCAATGAAGCCTCTCTGCTGGAGTGCTGAGGTGGGGTTCCTGAGCCACTCTGAAGTTTGGGCTGACAGTATCTACCCTTGAGGGTTTTTCAGTCTGGGAGAATTCCTAATCCTTTCCCTACAGTTTTATGCAAAACCTGCCACCAATAAATGGTTTATATAACCATACTTGTGACTCTGAGGTGAGCTAATTTTTAGACCCTGTGACATACCGCTAGCTATGTCATTTCTCTGGCTCATTTTTTTTATCATCAAATTTAGCTTAATAAAATTAATCACGCTAAAAACAACAGGAATAAAAACAATTGTGGATGTTTTATAGAAGTGTTTATTTGCTCCATATTTAAAGGCAGAAGATATCTTGGGTGACAACAGGTTTGGAAAGAGATGTTTCAGCTTTAAACAGAGCTGTGTAACAATGTTTGCCTTAGTAACAAGCTATGCAAAAGAAAGTGAGTTCACCCAGTAGAAAGAGGAAAGTTATAATCTGGATCATAACCATAGATGGTTCCTAATTATTTAATATGTGTGGCTTTATAATAGTATCTAATATATGTAATTTTATAAATTTCTTTCATGCTATACTTGAGCTGTTTTTCAAGTTCATTTCCAAAGAAAATAACATTTAGAACTGATTGTTAAAAACATGCTAATCTGTTCTCATTTGTAATCATTTTCAATTCTTCAAAACAGTAATTAGGCCAGAGATGAAATCTTTTTGTGGGAATTTCTGCAAAAGCCTTTGCTGTGAATTTAAGAATGATCTAGAATTCATATTAACAATGGTTCATTTCACTGTGTCTTACTACTCCCTGATGAGCAGTCTCTTTCAAAAGTTGGATTTCTCTGGAAAATCTTTTAATTGTCCTTTTTTTCTTTCCTAATCATCTCTTTTACACAAAAAGCCCCTCCAAGGGAGCTGACAGAGGAAGAAAAGCAGCAGATCCTGCATTCAGAAGAATTCCTCATCTTTTTTGATCGAACAATACGGGTCATTGAAAGAGCCTTGGCTGAAGACTCTGACATCTTTTTTGACTACAGTGGTCGAGAGTTAGAAGAAAAAGATGGGTTAGTCTCTTGTGTGCATTTTTAAAATAGAGTGTGTTCTGTTATTTGTTGAGCTGGGGATTTTGCTGTTTTCAATGTTGCTGTTTTAAGAGGCAGGGCCTTTCTGGGTGCAGTGGTGCATGCCTGTAATCCCAGCAGCTAGGGAGGTTGAGGCAGGAGGATCATGAGTTCAAAGCCAGCCTCAGCCAACAATGAAGCTCTAAGCAACTCAGTGAGGCCCTGTCTCTAAATAAAATACAAAATAGGGCTGGGGATATGGCTCAGTGGTCAAGTGCCCCTGAGTTCAATCCCCGGTACCCCTTCGCCCAAATTATACTAACAGGAACTTAGGCTGCTTTTGATAAAAGCAATACCTCTTCATTCAGACCTGCAGATGCCCANAAAAAAAAAAAAAAAAAAAAAGGCAGGGCATTGCTATTTCACGTAGGCTAGAAGGAACTCCTGGGCTCAAGAATCCTCCTGTCTCAGTCTCCCATGTGTTGGGACTACAGGCATGCACTTCCATGCCTAGCTTTGTCGGTTGATTTTAAATCCACTTATGTATTGACTAGGCAACTTCATATATAAAAAATCAGAGGTGGGTGAAATTCCAGGACTGATCTTGCCGAACAGCTTTGACTATGAGCTTTGATTATAAACTTCTGTCTTAAAGTTTCCCTGTAATTATCATGTGCCTCTGTAAAATGTTTTTAAACTTGGCATCTTGAGAACAGTCAGGTGAAAGAGACAGGCAGAGTCACATATATTGTACTTTAAGAAAACATTCTTATGATGGCAAAAGGAGATTTGTATTGTATCTACTAGATCTATTTCTTGATGTCTAAGCAAACAGGAAGCTGAAGAACATAAACATGAGATATAAAAGGACTTAACTGATGTGGGAGACAATAAAGGTACTGGAAAATTTTTCTTCTTTTTGGTCCTGTAAGATGATGCATATGTTTGTGCATTTTTAGAAACACATATGACAAGGAGGTATTTACAGATAAAAATGAAAAACCACCACAACAACTAATCAATAAAAGCAAGGGGCCCCAAATGCCTTTCTCTGTTATGTAGTGTGTGTGTTAGAAAATGTAATGGCTGTCAACTGTCATTATAGGATAGCAGGAAACACTTTATAAGCCTTATAAGAAATAGACATAGGGTCACAAGTTTAAAGCCATCCTCAGCAACTTAGTGAGGCCCTAAGCAATTTAGCAAAAGCTTGTCTCTAAATAAAAAGGGCTGGGGATGTAGCTCAGTGGTTAAGCACCCTTGAGTTCAATTCCTGGTCTCAAAAAAAAAAAAAATAGATATAGCTGCTTTTTTTTATAAACTGCAGATTTCTTTTATCTAAAAACAATATGTGAAAGTAGGCTTACTTGCCTTTTTTATCAGACATGATTTTTCACTATTTCTAATTTCAAATGCATTCTTAAAGGACAACATCATACCATCATTGAGGATGCTCAAAGAAATGTAGCAAAGGCTTAGAGAACAATTTCAAAAGGGAATTATAAGAATGTTCTCAATAGCTGGAAGCATCTTTAGATTACTTTGTTGAGACAATAATATTTTAAACATATATATATACATATATATTCTGCAATTATTATTATTTATAATAAAAAATCCATTATTTATGGCTCAATTGATTTTGTTTGTCCTATTCCTCCAAGTGCCTGGCCAAGCATTATGCTGGTTTCCTGGAAGGATCTGAATGTAGGCACCCCTTTCCTGGATGTGCAGTGGTGGAGCTGAGGAAGGGTTACCAGGGGAAATAAACATCATTATAGGTCAACCAGTTAGAGCCCAGATAATTATTCTGGAGCCAGGTCACCCAGACTGAGCAAGCACTATCTAGGATAAACAATGCAAGGTGCAGTCCAAAGGGGGGGCGGGTGGGAATAAACGAAGAAAGGTGAATGTAAGAGAATTTCTGAATCAAAACTTATGCAACTTCGGCAGCTTCTTGTGCAGATCCAGTAGCTGCTGGTGCAGAACAGGCATTACTCAATTTAAGTTTTCAGCCTTGTGGAGCAACTGTATGAACAGCACAGGGTTATTCAAAGGAGGTGTTAGGGCCAGTTGTCAGTCAGCTGAGTAAACACTGGCCAAAGTGCCATCCTTCCAGACCGAAATGCTGTTTTGGTCCATGGCAAGAATAGTAAGCATCTGAACACATCTGGTGAATCCTCCACTCTCCACCATGCCTATTTCCTGCCAGAAATTATAACTATTGAGCAAGAAGGAAGTTAGCAGAGCCAGTTGGGGTTTCCAGGAAGATAAAACATGCATATCCTTTCTAAGCCAATGATAGATAAGATGGTATTGATATCAAAGAATTTCCTTCTGGGCTATGCTCCCTTAATAGCAAGGAGATTTCTAATAAACCCTGCTTCTGGCTAGAACCACTTAGGGACAGGAAAATACTCCAGGACAGGTCAAGAGGAAACCTGAAACAAAATTGAGATCTCATATGAGGGTTAGAACAATGTGTGGGCTGGATTGTAAAGAGCTTTTTAGAAAGGAGACCACGTTCAGTTCATTTGTTTATGACCAGAGTTTGTGGTCTAGATTGGTGTTTGGGCTTCAGAGAATATTTACGTGCTTTGCCTATGCCATGTCTTCACTGTTTTACTATGAGTTGGGTAGAAATGAAGCTCTGTTCTGAAGCATCCTATTTACCTCCATTGTTTAAACCCTTCTAGGGATGTTCAGGCTGGAGCCAATCTATCTTTCAATCGTCAGTTCTACGATGAGCATTGGTCCAAGCATCGAGTGGTCACTTGTATGGATTGGTCTCTTCAGGTAAGAATTATTGCTGGCATGGACAACCTGGGCTTGTACCTACTCATGATATTTGTATAAAAAGTAGGAGAGGTTTATTCCTGTGTTTTGGGTATGTTTGCCAATCTACAATTTTCTCTATGCCTGTTGACTTTACTGAGGTTTTCATTTTCATTCTCCATTTAGTTATTTGTCTGTATTGAGTAGTCACACAGACAGGAGCTGGACCATGAACCTGCTTTCATGAAGGTCACCACTGATTTCCTACTTTTCAAATCCTGTGGATATTTGTAAGCTTTCATTCTGCTTTAACATCTCTCCATCAAACAGCTGAGCAGACTTCCCTGTACTTACAGAAACAATCTCCCTCCATCGATTTCTCTTTGCTCAAATCTCCTGTCTTCTAGCTGCTCTCCACCTTCTTCAAGACTTCTTTGGATACACGCTCAGCCTCTACCCTTCTTCTCCACCTGCTGTCTGGAGAGGTCTTTTCCACTGCAATAGACTCAACTACAGTATAATGTCCCACCCAATCCCCCTCCTGAATTCCACTTTATCCATCAGATAGAACCACTCAGGTGTCCCATTGAATTTTAAACTTAGTATTAACTCATTATTCCCATAATTTCTGAAATCCACTTTTGCCTTGTATATTATCTCTGTTAAAGGCATTACCGTATACCCACTTCCATCAACACTACAGACTCCTCTCCTTTGTCATTCAGACCAGTCTGTCTTCTAGATTCTTCATTTTCCCACTCAGATATTCATCATGTTACACCTGTACTATTTTTTAACTTACTAACTCTATTTCCTACCTCTATTCTTTTCCACTCACAGTGTTCCCTCCAGACATCTAACCAAATGATATTTCTTTTTTCTTTTCCTAGTTAATTACACATGACAGCAGAATGCATTTCATTTCATTGTACACAAATGGAGCACAACCTTTCATTTCTCTGGTGGTACATGATTTAGAGTCACACCATTTGTGCAATCATACATGTACCTAGGGTAATGATATCCATCTCATTCCACCATCTTACCTACCCCCATGTCCCCTCCCCTATTCTCCAAGTGATATTTCTAAAATTAAAATCTAGTCACTTTAGCCCCTAGATTAAATCTCCTCCTTGGCTATAGAAAGAAAGTCTAAACTCATAGTGTGGCATTTAAAATGAAAGCAGACAAAAATTTACCAAAAATTGATATGGTGAATGTGCAACTCACCCAGGGGGCAACATACAGAGCACCATAACCAGGATTGAGCAGATAAGTAATGTACACAAAGGCACTGAGCCTTGCTGTGGTGAGGTCAGAATTTGAATCCGGTGATCTGATCCCTGAGCTCATGTTCTCAACAACACATGACACCATAGTAGTGAGGGAAGCAGAATGATTAGGCCCAGGCTTTCACATGCAGCACAATTTCTGCTTTCTTGTAGGCTATGCTTTGATTGGAAGCAACAACCAGCTACCTTGTAATTTGTGTGTCTTAGATGCTAAGCACTGCACCAACTGCTTTGAAGGCTTTATCTTATCTCCCCCTTATAATAACCATAGGAGGCAGTCTTTATTAATATTTTCATGTTACAGTTGAAGAAAAAATGCCTCAGCAAAGCCGAGTAACTTGCTGAAGATCACTCAGCTAGGAAGAAGTAGAATCAGGGTTTAAACACAAACTTTTGCAACGCTAAGGTGTATATATTCCTGGAAAAGGGTTTCCTCTAAATCTGAAACCAAGAGATCTTGTAGGTACTGAAGATGTGGAGTGGGTAGCAGGTATGCTCAGAGTTCAGTTGAGGTTGGGCTGTCTCTCTGGTCAGGCTTCTTGGAAGTCTGGGAGTGAGGTAAATGGAGATGGGGGATGCGGCATGTGATCTAGGCAGAAGAGTAAAAGGGATGATAGAAGAATCCTGCTTGATCCTTTTGGAGAACTGAAAGGAGTTTGATCCCTACAATGGGACTGTCATCAGTCACCAAGCAGGTGAGGGCTTCCTCCTTTTGAATCCCCTTTTACTTCCAAACAGCAAAGCACCCAGAGCGTGATCATGCAAAGATTAAGACAAGCAGGGTTTGCCCAACCTCCTTCTGCCTGTGTGTGTCAGTCTGCTCACAGATCATGCGTGGGGCGTTCATATGCACAGTTCGTTTCCACGCCCGAGGAAACACTTAGCTTGACTTGTTCACTTATTCAGGGTTTAGAAATCACACAAGAACCTTATCTGACATGTTGCTCAGCAAAGGTAACTGCTAACATGTTCCTGGACAGCTGATGATGCTCCCTGTGGGGGTGTCGGGGCCAGCAACAGTGAGGCTGGTCCTTGCCCTGCTTCAGTGTGTGAAGGGATCAGTTGCCCACGGGTTTGTTTCCATACAATGTCCTGAATAATTTTTGTGTTGGAGAAAGTAAAACTGAAAAGGGAAAAAACTCCATCATGGAGAGACTACATTTATTTTTGTCTTGTTTCTGTGTAACCTACCCACCTATGCTGTGAGAAAGGTTTACAATTTTTTTTTTAATGTATTTTTATAGAGGGTTAAGTAAAAGGAACTGGAACCGCCAGATCCTGCCTCACAACACTTTTATGGCATTCAAAGAACCAACCAAGTTTACATGCTTATGGGATGAGGGTCTTAATGGATCTAGATCTAACTCAATGATGTTAAGAAAGAAAAGGCTGAGAGCAGTGGCGCATTCTTGTAATCCCAGCAGCTTGGCAGGAATCTGAGGCAGGAGGATCGCAAGTTCAAAGCCAGCCTCAGCAACTTA
The DNA here is from genome assembly GCF_001458135.2 of Marmota marmota marmota. Lineage (NCBI taxonomy): Eukaryota > Metazoa > Chordata > Mammalia > Rodentia > Sciuridae > Marmota > Marmota marmota. Next base: position 1,801,504 of record NW_026000142.1, read on the forward strand.
GTGAGACCCTGTCTCAAAATAAAAAGTAAAAAGGGATGGGGATATGGCTCAGTGTTTAAGTGCCTTGGGTTCAATCCCTGGTTTAAAAGAGGAGAAGTAGAAAGAGAAGGAGGAGGAGAAGGGGTGGGAGAAAGGAACAAAGGAAGGAAGGAAGGAAGGAAGGAAGGAAGAAAAAGGAAAAGGATGAAACAGTCTCAGGGCCTGATGGTGGCAGATCCACCTAGAATGGTTTTCTGAGTAGAACAGAATTAAACTGAGGATAGAAAAAAGAAACTCAAGTTCTTTGTAGCTTTGCTTCAATCCCCTGGACTTCTTAAAAATAACACTTTAACTTTCCAATATTTACAAAATATTACCTAAACATTATTGCCTCAAAGAAATTTGGGCACTTGGGGAATTATTTCAACTCTGTCATTCACTGAACATTATTTAGCATAATGGGTCAATAGTGCTATCCATATACCACATCACAGATTTTCCAGATGTGTACAAAAGTAGACTTGTGGTCTTGCTTTCACCATACATACTCCTCTCACATGTAAATCGCATCTTCCAATCCTGTAGTCATCTAAGATACAAACGTGAGCGATCTTTGAAAGTTCATGCAGTTGCTAAATCCAATCAGATTTACAGTGGCAAAAGATTCCTGGTGATACTCTATTATCAGGTGAATTTCACAAGAACTTTATATTACTCTTTTTGCTTCTTCCTTTTAGCCTTTTTAAATTTTATTTATTTATTTTTTATTTTTTTTTTTGATACCAAGGATTGACCCAGGGGTACCACATCCTCATCCCTCTTTATTTTTTACTTTGAGACAGGGTCTCATTAATTCGCTTAGGGCCTTGCTAAATTGCTGAGGCTGGCTTTGAGCTTGAGGTCCTCCCACCTCAGCCTCCAGAGCAGCTGGGATTATAGGCAGGCGCCCCTGTGCCTAACCCTTTACTTCTTTCCTATATTAAAAATTGGTCTCCCTAAACCAGGCCCAGTGATGCACACCTGTAACCCCAGTGGCTCTAGAGGCTGAGACAGAAGGATCACGAGTTTCAAAGCCAGCCTCAGCAATGACGAGGTGCTAAGAAACTCAGTGAGACCTTGTCTCTAAATAAAATACAAAATAGGGCTGGGGATGTGGCTCAGTGGTTGAGTACCTCTGAGCTCAATCCCTGGTACAAAAAAAAAAAATTGGTCTCCCTACTTCTAGACTCTACACAGTAGAGTCAATTTAAGTACTTTGATCAGATTAATCTTTGTAAAGATTACCTGTATACTCTATATCACTTGGGTAAATTGTCTAACTTCCCTTGGCTAATATTTTTCTCATCCATGAAATCATGATAATACTTAGCTCATATTCTTGTTCTAAGTATTAAATGAGCTGCTGTATCTAAAGGACTGAGAATTTTAAAAGTGTATTTAGTGCAAAAGAAGTACTCAATTAGCATGACATAGTAGTGAGTGTAGTAGCAGCAGTGGTGTTAGTAGTTGCAGACTGTGACTCCTTTGCCCCCATTTCCCAGAGTAAAATAGAAAATTGTCCACCAATACTCAGTGACTTCTGAGATAATACCCCAGGCACTTCCTGCCCTTTCTTCTATTGCACCTCTTCACATAGCCTACAACCTGACGTCCCCTGAACATTTTCTTCTCCACACTAGTAGGATAAAGAAGGAAAAAAAAAAAAAAACACTTTACCCTTGGCAAGTTTAAGTAAACAGGGAAATTTATTGGAGAGTCACTGGAATATTTAGAGAATCTCTGGAAAGGATGAAGAACCACAACTCAGTAGGAATTTGGGCAGATCAAGGAACCTCACCTGTAGGATACTCTCATTAACCTGACTCACTAGCCCACAGGTTTTGCATTTCATCTCAGTTCAAAATTTGTTACATCCAGGTTTAGAGAAGGTGATTAGCTTAGCTTGGTCAAGCATCTACCCCGTAATTAATTAATTATCCCAGGGAAATTACTCCTATTATTGGGGTAATCCCAAAGGAGAATGCTGTGAAACAGGCAGACACCTGGGAAGAATCTCCAGGGCCAGTCTTTGTACTCTTGCCCACACTCTCCTCCCTCTTCTCTCCTAGTAACCTACCCAGCTGGCAAGGTTCAACTCAAGTCTCATTTCATCTCTGAAGCCCCTTCCAGCTTCTCTCCCAGCTACACCTCACACCTCCCCGCTGCCATGGTTACTCCCAGCTCCACCCACTGTGCTTCTACAGAAGCCCCATGACAGTGCCTCCCTCCTAGCGCATGCTCTGCTTTGATACTGGGGTTGTAGTTATGCGTACCTGTGCCTTACCTTCCTCTACTCAAGGGTGAGTTCCTACCAAGCAGAGCATGTTGTCCTTCGTGGATGTTCTTGTCCCACATTTTACCTGGCACAGTGATTTATGTATGAATAGATGGCACCTGCCACAGTGGACAAGAAGGGTGTGACATTTGAAGCCCACTGAACTTCAAGAGGGGTCCTCACTGATCACTTATTAGCAGTATGACTTGGAACAACTTTTACCCAGGGACCCTGGGCTCCTTTGTGGAAGTGAATAAACCATGTCTGCTTCAGAAGGATGTAAGAGGCAAGGGGGCTCACATATCACCCAGCTCGGTGTCTGGCACTTAAAACATGCTGGCTCCTTCCTTTCCAGGAAATGATAGATTTCATTTCTCTTTAAGAACAAACCAAGCTTGACAACATAGATGGTAATTTCGAGGTAAAATTCCCATAAATTAAAAATCAGATAATCCAGCCCTTTGAGTAATTAAGTGACCATAAATTTCATAATTGTTCAAAATCATAATTTTAAACAACATTTAAATGCAAATAATTGCTTAAGACTTTTTATCAGTGAACAAGAAGAAATGACTAGTCATGCTCAGACAGAGTAGGAAAAGACAGGTTAGAGGATACTTTGAAATTAAAAGCTTGCATGAAATAAGACTTAAGTCACTACCCCTAGGCCTTGTAATCCCAGTTACAGAAATTGTGCCAAAGGCACTCACTAGTATTTTACTAAAGCACTCCTGGTTTTCTAAAAGGAGTTTGAAGGTAAATAATGTAAATAGAAAAAAGAAAAGCTGCAAGTGGGTGCCAGCGATGAGACCCAGATGGAAAGCTGTAGGATATTACTTCAGACACATCTGGCTGCTCCCCGGCCCCCGTGGTAGTGGTGTCGGTGTTTATAGAGTTGCCTTTTTACATGTGACATAGTTAAACTTCAGATGGACAGTCTGGAGACTTCTGTGTTTATCTGGAGGTTAGTTTCGTAGAATGGGCTTTGAATCAAAGGCCTTGCTTAATCAGCTTTGATTCCTCTGCTAAGGAGCATTTTCTCATAAAGAGTGATTACTTCCCTTGGTGGCCACATCCATGGATCTTGCTGTGTGCCACCACCTCCTCTGTACCCAGCAAGTTGTAACTCTCTGCAGCTTTCTTAAGTCAAGACCACTGAAAGAAGAAATAAAGCCACATGGAAGACTTAGATTTGTTATCTTTGAAAGGGAAAAAAGCCAGTGTTTGAATGTGTAAGGGAAATCTTCTGTTTATATACACAGCAGAGTAAAAAGGAAGGAAAAATTAAATCATCTATGAGAAAAAGGTGACACGATCTGAAATTCTCCTGATGCTTTGTTTAAGGGGCTGCCTCATGAGAGCCTCAGGTAGGAATGGCATTTGCCTGAAATGTGTCATAATGATGAGATTCACCCTAAATTCATTTAGAGTCAGAGTTCATGCAGGGTGAGTAGGTGTTTCCAACACCCAGCATCCCTGCAGAGTTCTCCCTGTTATTGTACTGGTTGTGTTTCTCACATATAAGCCTTTAATTATTGGTATTGTTTGACAACAACAGGTCAAATATTTCTGCTGAGCACAGTTACTAAAATAAAAACTTAAAAATCACTCAACCGATTTTGGTGCAGGTTTATGATATGCTAGGAATTATTAGACTGTGGATTCAGATGTCAATAAGAATCAGTCCCTGCGCTCAAAGAACTTACAATCTAGTGAAAGACATGGTGGGGAGAAGATCATTATGCAGCAGGAGAAGTGCTTTAGAATCAAAATGGGAGTGGGGGCAAGTGGGAAAGAAGAGGGCAGATGGTTAGTTAGGATTGTCTGGAGGATTTGACACCTACATTGAGTCTTAAAGGATGAATTTTTGATGTAACCAGCACAGACGAGGACTTCCCATGAGAGTGAGATCAGACCTGTAGATATAGAAGCTAAACCTGTGTGCTTCAAAACCAGCCCGGTGAGGCTGGGTCATACAGTGGGGTGGTAAGGGAAGGTTGTAAGAGATAGAGCAGAGAAGCTAAGAAGTGCCAGATCGTGAAGGATCCCACATGACTTGGATTTTTGCCTTGAAAATGGTGATGAACCCTTAAGAGTATTCCAAGCTGAGGGTGACTTAGCCAAGTATATATTTTGTAAAGGCATCCTGCAAAGGGTGGAGTTTGTAGATGAGGGTAGGACCTGGCAAGCCTGGATACAGAGAACCATTCAGGAAGCTAATGCCTTCCCCATACCAGAAATTAATGTAGGAGGCTCTGACCTTAAGAATGTGAAGAAAACATGGATTAGAAAGGTATGGAGGGAACACACTTCAAGAGAGAGAAAGGAATGAAAATGAAAATAGCACATCTGGCACATCTGGCCCGGCTGGCCAGATCAGCGTTGCAAGAGCAGTTGGTTTTGTGTGGAAGTCAATGAGCTTGTTTTGCCATGTGTGGCATCTGACGTCTTTATGGACAGCCCTAAGCCAACTCTAGTAGGCAATCAAATATGAGGATCAGAGCTCAGAGAGATATCAGCCCTAGACATAGATTTGAAAACTCTCAGCATACTGTTTTTAAAGATATTGGAGTAGATGAGATAACCTGGGAAGAATGTATAGACAGAGGCAAAGAGCAGCTCCTTTAGAATATATGTAGCAAAAGGAGAACTTTTAGGGATTTTTAAATAGTAGTCAGGGATGAAAATTAGAAGAAAGAGATGCAGTAGAAGCCAACATAGGAGAAAGAAGGAGTAGCTCCAAGGGTCAGGCATAAGAGAGACCAAGCAGTGTTTGCCATTGGTAGTTATTGGTAACCATACAAGTACACGCAAGTAGTGGGTACAGAAACCAGATTGCAGTAGATTGAGGCAGTAGGCTGTTATTACATATGCCACAATTTAAAAATAAAGCACCATTTGAAGTATGTAACATAACATGCATATGTTGAAATGAGAAAGTGTCCCTTGTGTTGTCATCTTAGCCTAATGGTTCCTTGTGACCTCTTTCATTTAGTACCCTGAGCTGATGGTCGCTTCTTACAACAATAATGAAGATGCTCCCCATGAACCAGATGGAGTGGCCTTGGTTTGGAACATGAAGTTTAAGAAAACCACACCAGAATATGTCTTCCACTGTCAGGTAGGAGTCATCATAGTAAAAATAACCTACATCTCCAACTAGAACAAATATAGTTCATGCTGCATTGCATCTGTCTTATGTTGGGAGGAAGCACTGAGTTTAAAAATGGAATTGTTGACAATTTTGGAAAATTCCCCCACAGTAACCTAATGTTTTGGGAAAGTGGCAACCCTCCCCAAACAGTTAGGAAGCCTGGTTGGGGACTGTGTCATTTTCTTTCTATTTAAAACAGCCCCCATGAGGATGAGTTTATAAAGACCTCGCACTTATGAAGAAATTGTGGTGTACCACTTCCTTTGCTTCATAGCAACATATGCTTGCCCACCCACGTGGACATCCTCAGAGCACTACCATTTCAAGTTCCCTCCTTTCTCTGAAATGCAGTTCAGTGGATTTTGCCAATTTTAGGTCTACAGGCGCCATATTGTTTTGTAGATAATAATACTTGTGAAGCTGGGTTGGGGGAAGATTTACCACCAGTATTTCTCAAATTGTTGAGAAATGAAGATGCTATTTCTAGTTTGCAAGTGCAGATAATATCAAAGAGCTTTGGATATTTTACTCCTTGTGTCTATTGAGAAGTGTCTTCTATTTGACATACTATGAGCTGAAATTATGCTACACTTGCACACATTCAGCTTTGCTCTGTTGCCATGACTCTGCCAAAATAACATGCCTTCTCATTGACCAATGCACCAACCCCGTTATTAATGCTCCTATCCTGTTATTATGCACAGGGAAAAGGAAAGCAAACATGCCAGTTCAAAGTTCCAGTTCCTCAAATATTACAATTCAGAATTACTAAGTGACAGATGGCTCTGAATACATCCACATTCGAAAAGGGTTGGTAAACCTGTAGATTTAGGGAAGCTTTGTGCCATTTTATATCTAAGAGCTGAGTAACTTTTTGAACTAAAATATGTTTAGACTTTAGAACATTATCAGATATAATTTGGGGAACAGGAGCTGCTGGAATAAAAAGTCCCAGCTTCAATGTGATTGAGTAACCTCTAACGCTGGCCATGTTTTTCTAATTTACTATCTCAAAAACAACTTAACAAGAAGTCTAGGTCTGCATAGTAAATAACCTTTATTTTCTGAGCCTTTGAAATAAGAACACTTTTTTTCCTTTTTTTTTTAAGGTTATCAAGTTTGTCAGCTTCTTCTGTAAACATAGAAGCACAAAAATCCTAATTTTGCTCAGTTTTAAGAGTTTTGCTGAATTGCCAGAAAAATGCTATAAAGATTCTGAGATAAAGAGAAGCACATTTTTTAAAAACTGCCTTTTAAACTACTCAAAATAACAGAAAGCATATTTTTAATTAAAAAAAAATCCAAGAAGCACTCCATACTGTTTTAGTCAATATGTATAATATTTATTATAATTTTTAAAAATTTAACTGTATTAAATAATTGTCAGAAGACTCAAAATAAAATATAATATATTTAATATTTACACCATTACATAAATAAACAAGTCAATAAATTGGAGGATGAAAATACTGAGTAAAGAAGCAAATTCTAAAGGTAAATCAAAAGAATCAACTAGAATTTTTAAATTACTTGTTTTATCATATGACAGTAGTTGCTACTATCAAAGGAAGTGATCATCTTTTCCTTCTCCTAGTACCTTTGGGTTTATTCACTAAAGATTTCATCAACTGCATTAAATTTTAAATGGCCCAATGAATGTATTTTAGAACAAAATGCGCTTCTGGGTTTTTTTTTTTTTTTTAAGTAAAAAAAAAAAAAGCGGTGAGAGTACCTTGAATATTCACAAGATAAACACACCAAAGTTACCCAAAGATGCTGGGTGACATCTCTGTATCTCTCAAATTCCTATCTTTAATTCATCTGGTGACTAGTGGCAGATGGGGGCTCTAAACTCCACCTAATATTCCCACTGGGAAAACAGAAAAGTAAGAATGCTGATAAACTTTAAAGTTTTTAAACTTTAGGGTCCAAGTGACATGTGTAGAAGTTCGTGATGACAGACTTCAGGTATCAAAAGCTGTTCAATTGGTCTGGGGTTGTGGCTCAGTGGCAGAGCGCTTGTCTAGCAAATGTGAGGCACTGGGTTTGATTCTCAGCACCTCATATAAATAAATAAATAATAAAGGTCCATCAATAACTAAAAAAAAAAAAATTTTAAAGCTGGGTTTTTTTTTTCAATTTAGCCATGCACATTTATAGATATTTAAAATCATGATTGTGCTACTCAGATATAAACCATCAGTAGTTCATATAAGATGACATTGATATTCATGAAGGACATATTCATGAAAATTACAAAAATCCCAGTTACTAAATACTAGTACCAAACTAGTTTCTACCATTAAATTAATTGTCATAAAGTGATCTAAGAAACTGTAGGGGAAGAATGCAGGACAAACTCTCAGAGGGTAAACTGGAATGAACTCTGATCCCACTCAGGAAAGAAGGAAAGAGAAGAAGGGGGCAGATTGAAAGTAAAGTCAGTCCTCTATATCCAAGGGTTCTGTATCCATGGATCAACCAAATGTGGCTCAAATATATATATATATATATATACACACATATATATTTAATTGCATCTGTACTGAACGCGTAAAGACATTTTTCTTGTCATTATTCCCTAAACAAAAAAGTATTTCAATAATTTACACAGCATTAATGTTACTTTAGGTATTACACATAATGTAGAGATGATGTTAAGTATTCAGGATGACACAGGAAGATGTTCGTGTTATATGCAGATACCATACAATTTTTAAAAGGGACTTGAGCATCTGCACATTTTGATATGTGATGAAGAATTTCTGAAACCAATCCCTCCAAGGACAGATATATGAAGCCCTTCTGAGGTCCCCTGGTATATTAGTCATCAACCAATAGGAGATATAGATTAGATAGACATTAGCTTTTCTAAATATATCTTTCATAGGTACATGAAAGAGAGCAAGCAAGAGAAAATTGGCTGATGAGACTGTGAGAGTTGACAAGTCTAAACTGTAGGATAGACCAGCAGGCTGAAGATTCCACTAAGGGCTGATACTGTAGTCATGAATCTATATCTGGAGAGCAGGCTAGCAAAACAGGGTTTCTATGTTACAGGCAGAATTGTTTTTTTCTTTGGACATCCTTGGTCTTTGCTCTCAAGGACTTCAGCTCCCTTTACAGAGGGTAATCTGCTCAAAGTGTACAGATATAAATGTTAGTCACATCTGAAAAATACCTTCACACCAACATCTAGTCTGCTGTTTAATCAATAAGTTGAGTACCATAGCCTAGCCAAGTTGACACATGAAATTAACACCTTTATTTTTTCCCCAGATCCAGGAAACCAGTATCTTTCACAACTCCCAAGATCCTTCCAATTCCAGATAACTGTGGAGTGATTAACTTTAGAAGTGCAATTATTAGATACCAGGGAATGTGAGATTTCCTAAGCAATGAAAATGATACTAAAATGTATTAAGAATCTACTCTTGACATTCATTATCATAAATGTTCAGTGTCTCCAGGTGTACCTATGAACCACTTCAAAATCAGCTGAATTTTATTCCAGAGTTTGTGTCCTGCCTTATTCTATATTAGTAAGGGATGCAGCAAGGTGACACCATGCAGGTTCATGGCATGGTGTGGGAGTGGGGGCACTGAATAGAGAAGAATTGGAACAAACTGGGTTCTCCACCTTAGCTAATAATTGCAATGACTTGGGCAACTTTAAGAATGATGCCTAAGTTCTTCTGACAGAGATGCTGGTGTGTCTAACTTATTTACTTTGAAGTGTAGATGGGCAAACATGGGCATTGATAGCAAAGACTGTGTGACTTGTTCAAGCTTTATTTTGGGCTCCCTGCCATTTATAAGACATTGGTTGAATGTGGTCCTACACGGAGCCATCTTTACCATTTTCTGACCCTTAAGGAAAAATCAGAGAGCCCGTGGAATTAAAATATATATATCTGAGAAAGACAAAAATTCTTGCCCCTGACCTGTAGCTTTTCTCTTATATCCTTTCTGATTTTTGGTAAATCTTCATGTATTATAACTGGTATTTTCTGGACACTAACTCACTGAGATCAGGTCAGTTGAATGCATTTTCTCCTGGGTTATGTTAATAATTTCAAAATTTGACAGTCTGTTTAGTAGTCTGAGGATAAGGGAAACCTTATTATAAGTATGTTTTTATAATTTCAGAATAACTGCATTAGCTGCCCCTTTCTCAATGATCTCCACTGATTTCTTCATCTTTTCTCCAAGTGTATAATTGCTCACAAATCCAGTGGCTCAGAAGAGCATTGTTTCAGGCACTAGAAAGAAAATGCATAAGAAACACATCAACACAATCTTTTGTAAAGACTGATAGGCTTTTAACATAATCATAATAAGATTTCAGTCTGAAGATTCTTGTCTCTGTTATGAGTAATGAAGCCAAATACCTTCTCCTTTCGTGGGCAGTTTCATGTCTTTACTAAGCTGAATTTTTGGTGTGGGTTCTAGTCTTGCATTTTTTTTTCTATTTTCATTTCAATAAAAGCTGTCTATACTTGGAAAATATCTGTGGACTCTGCATAGAAATCAGCCACACAGCCCCATCACAGACTGGCAGTGCTCCTGCTGCCTTCTTTAGTGGCTTCACACACTGTCATTAGATTATGTGTCTGACCAGCCTGCATTGCTTACCCTGGTGTGGTCTTTCTCTTTTAAATGGAATGAATAGAATCAGAAATATATATCTTAGAATTAGCTGCACTGAAGTAAGTAGAAAAGCTATATTTAGAGGTTTAACATGGTCAGAGGTTTTTATTTTTACTTTTTTCCTGATTGGGTTTCTTTGTCCTTGGCCTCCTCTTTTCAAGGGTGATCTGACAGTGACCTGAAACTGACCATAACCTGAACACACTCACTGTTCCAGGGAGAAAACAGAAATGTGAAACGGGGCTATATCAACTAACCTCATTGGTGCCAGGGTTTCAAACCCTCAGTTGTACTTTTTCCTACGTGTGGCTTCGCTTCTCATTAAGACTCTATAAAGATTGCAGATGAGATTGCAACTCCTGGCCTCAACTGCCCAGCGTCTGGTTCTGCATGAGATTCCCACTAACCTCAAAGAGAGTTCTGCCTGCCTGCCAGGAGTGATGGTAAATGCAGGAGGATATGTGGGCTGGTGGTTAGGACAGGGACAGAAAGTCAGGACTTTCAGCTCTTTCCTGACTGACCATCCTACTGGGTGACCCATGGTGAGTTGTGAAGGCTCTGGTGTTAAACCTCCTGATCCCCTAAAAAGAAGTCTTCCCCCCTGTCTCTGGTAGAATTGCAAGGTTTGTTTTAATACATTGGATTTCTATTACCATCAATTTTTGTTGAACCCAGACTGTGGTTCATAATACAAATCTTTAATCTTTGTGGGGACACAAAAATGTATATTGATTTAATTTTATAAAGTAGATTATGACCAGAGAAGTGTTAGAATCTGACTTTAGGATTTTTAAATCTTATTTTTTAACACAAAAGGAAGGGTAACTTTCTTATAGCCTGGCTGATGAAAAGACATTTCTTAAGATTTTTCTCTTGGCTGTACTCAGAAGTGGTTGCTGGAAGTCAAAAAGACAGGAAGAAAAAATTGTTCTTTGACAACTAAGGCTTGGTATACATTGAGTTCCTGGAATTCACAATGAAAGCATATAATAGATACTTTGTAATTGGTAAATAAACTCCATGGTCAAGAACATGCAAACCAAAGTGAGACCCAGACAGTTTTCAATGTACCTTAAAATCGGAAAACAAGAGGAAACCTCAACCAGTATTGTAAGATTATGACACATACTTCAAGGTACAAAATCATGGAAAATTAAAGATTCCATAGGACATAACGATAAAATTAAGCTCTTACGTAAAAGATGTAAATTAGTACGGATCAGACCAGAGGAGCAGCTAGCAGCACAGCATTGCTATTTTGTGTCTTTAGGAAAGGGCCCATGGGAGTTCAAACCAATGTGCTAAAATGAAAGGCAGACATTTGGAAACACTTCTTTTATGCCAATTGAGTATGACTGGTCCAATGATCGAGGCTTGAGCTAGACGCTGATTCTTATTAAATCAAGCAGCAGGAACTTCATTTTCTGTTTTGGCCCAGGAAACTGGAAGCAGAAAAACTGCCTTGCCAGTTTTCATTCTTTATCTACCCTCTTCTGGGATCTTCTCCAACGAGTAACTCAAGAAGAAGCAGAATGAGTCACTGAGATACATCCAGGGAAATTCGAATTTTCAGCTGGATTATAGCAAAGAGATTGTATCCAAGGTGATTTCTCATCTGAGATCAACAATGAAGGTGCTTGTACACCTCTCTGATGTGGTTCTGAACCAGGGAGTTATCTGATGGGAGGGATGTCATGAGACAATACCTTTGAGCAAACTATTTTAAGTTGTTTTGGTTTGCTATGATGTACTACAAATGATCAAGCTGAAGTTTCCTACTATTATAAACACTATATAATACTCTTTAGTAGGATACTCCATTAAGGTGCCATATATTGTAGATATAGAACCCAGAATTGCAGACTGTGTTCAGCTTCCTAAATCTTTTTGCCCTGTCCTAACCCATCGGAACAGGGCCTTATCCAGTAGTGCTCCAAGGCACGGCCCTAGGAGTCACTGATGCTGTGCAGTAAGAGCCAGAGGGCAATATGAGCAAGCTCTTCTGGTCTGTCAAGTTGTTCTCCCCATCCCCCAGTCATCCACTGAGGTCAAAGAAACCTTGATCTCAGGAAAGTGGGTGTTCTAAGAGGTCTGGACTGAACATTTGGGGGAAGGAGGCCCTATCTACCTCTTAGAATCACTGTGAAGATTAAAGAGATAATATAGGTATGTAATTAGCTTGGGCTGCCATAACAAAATACCATAGATAGAATGGCTTATAAGCAGCAATTATTCCCACATCTGTGGAGGCTGGGATGTCCAAGGTCAAAGCTGACTCAGTTTCCTGTAGGGACTTCCTTTCTGGCTTGTAGATGATGCCTTCTAGCTGCGCCCTCACACATGAAGAGAGAGCATGTGCACAGGAGTTCTCTGATGTCTTTTCTTATAAGGACAATGATCCTGACCTATCTGGTCCCCGCCACCTTCATTACCTCCCCAAGCCCTGTTTCTAGATACTATCACATAAGTTGTTAGGGCTTTAGCATAGGAATTTGGAAGGAAAGGGACACAACTCATTCTATGGTAATAGGTGAACCTACCTAAAATATGGAAGTATTTCTTTTGTGTTTAGTTGTTGCACTGTCATTGTATAATAATCACGTGGGAAGAAGCCAAAACCTTGACTTAGAATGTCAAAACCATTCTAAATGTCAAGAATGTCATTCTCTTACCCACTCATTTATTCATTCATTCAACATATATGTACAGGGTACTATCATGGCCAAGCCTACCCAGCAATTATTGGCTGGAGTTGAGAAGTGGCTATTCCCTCACCATAAGAACATTTCAGTTTTCCCTAATCTCCACCAGGTTTAATGTTTTTCATCACCTGACAAATTCCCTTGACCATGTTCACATTAGTCAGATCCTCATGTATGCTCTTTATATATAAATGCCAAGTGAAGAGAAGGACTCAAACCATTCCAAAGTTCTCTCATCCCAATCACTTAACCATTTATTTTCTGCTTAAATTATGATCAAATATTTACCATGCCAGTAAGGAAAGCAGGGAAGCAGTTAAGTGCATAATGGTTAAGAACAGGCTATGGGACTACACTGCCTGGATTTATAACTCAGTTATACCACTTAGGAGCTGTGGCAATCAGCAACCCAAAGGGCATTAGAAGTCTAAAACAATATATATAAAGCTCTTAGTGTCAGGCACATAGTAAATACCAATGAATGTCAGATTTGATTATTACCTGATATGCAAGAATGAACTCCAGAATATGTATTTATCTATGTGTTCTGAACAAACAGCAGGAATGTGGGTCCATTTGTGCCAGGCATTGCATCTTTAGTGCTGAATGGGGGAGATTGTGACTGAAAAGTCTGGAGGGAGAGATCAGGTAGCTAGGCAGAAGGGGGTGCTGAGGAACCTGGGGAAAGGTCTCTTTCCAGCCAGTACAAAAGGAGCTCAGTGTTTGAATAACTGATAGGGTATACTGGTGTAAATGGCTTGACTACCATCCCTGCTGCTGTGCTTCTGCCACATGCTAGGCACCCGTGCATTGACTTTTTTGGCTTAACTGCTCACACTGATGGCCCCAGGCACAGGCTTTATAAAGGAACCCTCTAGTCCCTGTGTAGCTCCATGACTGTATTGAGTTCTGTGTGGACTAACAGGCCATTTGCTACGCTTCATGCACTCTGTGGACTCTGGAGTCAGAATGAGGAAACAGGGCCAACAAGTATATTCCACTTTCATCTAAGACCAGTTTGGCATCTCGTGAAGAGCTGTCCCTCCCAGACACGCTTATGGCCTGGGCTCTGCTCCCCTTAGCGGGGCTTGCATTCTGTGGAATACCAGATTGTGCTTTTTCTTTATCCTACATTTTTATATAGGCAGGAGCAGATATAAAAGAGTAGCAAGTGTTCTGAGAGGAAAGCTAAGTCTCAGAAGAGCAGTGCTCTCCCTCTGAGGTCTATGTAGGGGAGACCTCATTCTTGAGAAGCAATCAGGGAGAAGCAGGGGGTAGCTGTAGTGTTGACCCAGGCCATAGTAGTGCCTACCAGGAGCATGCTAAGGCCACTGCCACCTCCAAGAGGGATGCCTGTCATTGCTTTGATTTTTTATATTGCATGAACAGAATCACCTTGAAACTTCAGACCATCTATTTCTTTAAAAAAAAAAATTAGCCATCTGTGAACTAGAGCCAAATGGAGCTATTTGAACATGCTATGTTTTTAATTAATACAAAGACTCATATTTCCCCAGTCATATTGTTATTTCAGTTTATCTCAAACAATTTCAGCACAACTTAATTCTTGAAATTATTTGAGAGCATTTATTTATCAAAGAGAATTTCTGGAAACGGAACTGCCAATGTTACTTGGAGGAACTGTTTTCTAACCTTTGTCATAACAAATAGTCTATGCTTGGCAATTACTCATTTTTTAAAAGACATGTTTATTGTTAGCCAAAAAAAAAATTAAACAAGGTGTTGTTTTTCTCATAGGTGAACAATTTAACTTAGTTATTTTTAACTATAATCTCCTCAAGAATATATTGAGCTTATTGTATCTTACATGCTACAAATCATTGTTAACATAATAATTTTATAACTTCTACTTTTTAAATTCCCTAAAGCTGATGTTTTCTGCTCTTGACTTGTTTAAGAAGTATTCGCAGCACCCATGTATAATAAGGTATGTTATTTAGTAGTGCTGCTTTGCTTCTCTGATAACTTAGTCTAGTATTATATTGAGTAGTTGAAATTAAATCAAAGTATGCCTTATGTACAACAAAAGCCTCTAATTTTCTTTAAAATAAGTTTATTACAAATATATTGTCCCCTCAATAATGAAGAAAATAGGAGGAAAAATTGTCCACAAGTGCCCATATGCACACAAATGTACACACACTCACACACACACACACACACACGAAGCTAAAATCCTAGTCAAAAGCTCTATTTCATAAAAGAGAAGTATAGTGATGTTGATGGTTTGCCAAAACCTCAAGGAGTGACAAAATCCACAGAGTGTCCTGAAAGAGATGCCTTTGCAAAACCATGCTTCTCCAGATGGTTTAGATTAGAGATGTTGAAAAACACATGGCAACATTAGTTTGGTTTAGAATTCATAGTTAATTCAGTAGATAAAATAATGCAAATTTGAAACCCTATCCTATATATCAGAAAAATCATCAAATCTTATGATTGCTCTTAGGGGAGGTTGGTATGTGATGTGTTGATTTTTAAATGATCTAATTGTAATAATAAAATTAACCAAGAAGAGGTAAAGAAAGGATGCAACTGTAAGAGGGAAACTTTCTTCTCTGCAGAATCTTTATTCCTTTCAGCTGTCATATCCAATCAATTTGTATGGGATACGACACCCAATTGTCATTTCCTGAGATATACTATGTGAAGAGGTCATGTTACAGAGACAACATGAAAAAATGGAAAAAATAATTTCAGAGTATGATGCCAAGAGAAGCCAAAGTGTTCCTAAAGACCACAAAGTGTTGCCCAGATTCCCCTCACCTTGCTAATAATAGCAGAGAAGCAGCTTACCCACAAGATTGTCCCTGGGTTTATTCATCTTTTCCTCTTGTACACTTTATAAAAGAGAGTGCACTTGGTCTATGTTTTAGTAAATGCTTTTCCCTTATCTGTGACTGTTTATCTTGATGGGGGATCTGTGTGAATAGCAACACCACATAGTGTGTTCTCTGGCACAAGGATGTATAGCAATTGCCCCAAGGTCCCGAAGCCTTTATCACTAAAAGCCTGATTCTTACTTTCCTCTTCCTTTGTGCCTAATATCTACTGCATCCCACCCTCTGATCCTACAGCTGTGTAGCCTGCAAACAATACCTGGAAAAGAACTTCTGTATGGGAACAGTATTAATTTAATGATGTGCTACCTGCTGCAGAAAGAAAAGTGTTCCATTGATACCTTAGAATTGCCACTAGAAGAATGTCCACTGAAGGATTCCAACTCAGAAAAGCAACACAAGGAAAATATGGGACAAAAGATTCTACAAAAGTAGAATCCAAAATTTTCAAACAATCATGTCTGGCCCCTGAACGACTTGGCTGTCAAAGTGACACCATATTTAGTTCTCCCTGAAAGTAACACATTTTGAGCATTTTCCAAGCATTAAAAACTGGAATCATAGTTTTTAATGCCTGAAGGGAGCTCCACTGTAAGGGCTCTCTCTCATCCAGCAAGGAGGTCCACGGAACAGGGTAGAAGAGAGTGTGGCTGCGGAGTCACTAATTAAGACCTCGGAAGACCAAGCAGGAAGCAGGTCTGATTTTATTCCACAGTTACCATGTATACTCAGGCAGTAGCTAAGCACATCACAGGCAGCCACCAATGCAATTTCTGCTAACTGTCCTTGCAGCAACCAATCAAGGAGTGGGCCATGAAGCAAGTGCAGGGACGCAACACATGGCCTCACGCCCAGGACTGTGCCTACCGGGTATGCATCCATGCACTTGTCTCCACACTCCACCATCAAAGCAAAGGTGCTTCTTTGACAGCAAGGACATGCACATGCATGCAGAGAAAAATATGAGGGAGAGTTGGGAGATCCTGTGCACAGAATTTGTATGAATTGATGAGTATTTCTTTTAAAATTTGTTTTTAATTAAAACATAATTATACATATCTACAGGGTATGCTGGGATGTTTTGATACACCTATACATTAT
This sequence comes from Marmota marmota marmota, assembly GCF_001458135.2. Classification (NCBI taxonomy): domain Eukaryota; kingdom Metazoa; phylum Chordata; class Mammalia; order Rodentia; family Sciuridae; genus Marmota; species Marmota marmota. Next base: position 1,818,265 of record NW_026000142.1, read on the forward strand.
GCAATGATAAATCAGGGTAATCAGCCTATCTCTTACCTTGTACATTTATCATCTATTTGTGGTAAGAACATTCAGTCCTCTCTTGTATGATTTTTTAAATACTCAATACAATATTATAAATCATAGTCACCCTACTAAGCAGTAGAACTCCAGAGCTTTTGCCATCTAACTATAACTCTATACCCATTGACAGTCTTGCCCTAGCTTTCCTTCTCTTCTTCTATTATAAATTTTATTTTGTTTTAGCAATAAAATCATTTTATTAGTTAGTCTTAACCACTGAGCAATCATTCTACATACATACTGATGTAATTTTTTTAACATGTTAATGACATCGTGTCACCCTTGCCATGACAATTGTTGAAAAGATTTCACTTTGGGGGGAGGTACATATAGAAAGGAAACCCCTACCTCCGCCCCCTTCTCACCTCCCAAGCCATGCTTCTGATCATGACTCCTACCTGCCTAGTAGCATTTCCTTTAATATGTTTAGTCAAATTTGTGAGGACTTGGCTGTTTTCAGAACCTGATTTCACTGGATTAACCCCTCTGTACATTGAAAGCTGCAGAGACACAAATCTTCTTTCAAACCTTACAATGCATTCTCCCCTTTGTCAAAGGAACATTTGAGTCAAGTTCCATAAAAGATTGTGAATATTTGACTACATGGCAAAAGGCAGCCAGTTGTCAGATCACATAGAGTTTATTGAAGAAGACCAGACTAATTAAATGATTTTTTTAAATAAATCACACTCTCCAAACTGTCCTTTGTAAAAATAAGAATTTCCATACTATCAATTCCTCTGATTTGGATCATTGTTACAGAAGTGAGATATAGCACCAAGACTATGTGATAAACTTGAACTTGTGATAGAACATTAGGAGCCTGACAACTTTAATCAAGAGTTAAGAGTTTTGCCGTTTGCATATTGTATCACATAATTGGTAACTGTAAAATGTTTGCAAGACCAAGAAACTCTTTCCCCACAGTAGTTATTTAATTAGCAAATTCTGTCTGCGCGCCCGCAAGAATATAAAGGGGAACTTGTTACCCTTTGTTATCCTGTAATAATTGCATAATTAGGCATTATTTGTGTTCTGGGAATAATGTCAAAATAAATGAGAAAGGGGCTCTGTAAGCTTCTCAGACCTGTTAGTCAAAATTTAAATTTAAACTTTTTTTTCGAGAATTCTTATGGATTTTTTTTTAATATTGTGGATTTTTTCCTATAGGATCCAAGAGTATTGTATCTTATCTATCAATGGAGTAAATTCAAGCCACAAATAGATTACATTACTGTTCTTCACCTTGTTTTTCTAAAGTTATGAATAAAGCAAGTAAATAATATATTGCTATTCTACATAGCTCCTAAGGACAACCCTCAGTGAGCTGCAGATGGGACTAGTTCATATCAATAGTGTTGGAGTACAAAATTTTGAGGTGGCCCTGTAACAAAATGAGATACTTTGGGAGGAATGAAAACGCAGAAATAGGGCAAAGTTTTTCATAATTAATACAATTTGCCAACAAAATAGAATCAGAAGTTTTCAAAAAAATTTTGCTGGGCTTTTAGGGAGAGATTCTCAAAGCAATGCATTCTGAGAATTTTCCAAGTATAAAAACTGGAACTGTGCGAACATAGCCCCACCATCAAAGGACACACACACACACACAGAAAAATGGGAGAACTGGGAGACCCAACCTCAGTTTGATAGCCGATTGACTCAAAGAAAAACATTCTGAGCCTCTGTACAGACACTTTTCCCCCCAAAAGATCAATGGATTTGTATTGCCTAGTTCGCATGTGTGAGAGTGAGAAAGATGAGCAGGAATTGTTGGCTCCAAGTGTGGCCTGGGTGCAGAAGCCTAGATCAAGGCACATACTGATCAACGCCCAAAGCCTCACTCCTTGGTGCTGTGACTGTCTTCTCTCTGGCTGTGAGCCTGAGGGCCATGACCTGTTTCACTAGCTAGCTAGGTCACTACCCACCTGTGTTCCAACAGTGAAGTTGGACCAAGAGGACAGGAAGCCCCCTGCACTGCTCAGATCTATACACACTCAAGCCACTTTGTTTATTATTCCTTGAGGGAAGGCTCTGCCCTTAAAGGCTGATCCCACTGGGGTGGGATGGCAGGCAGAAGGTGTGCCATGAACAACAAGGCTGTATTCTTAACATATGTTTAATTTGAGTAGTTCTCCTCCTTTAAAATACCTCTTGATTCTAAATCCACATCCTGATTTGCCCACTCTTGTTACCATTTTCGGCTGCCTGTTCTGAATTAATTCTTTGAGGTAGTCATTCCCCCAGGCGGTGGGGAGGGGGGGTTGGGGAGGGATGAGAAGAGAGATGCAAGGTTGGGAATGTGAATGAAAAAGAAGGAAGAAAGCAAAGGAGGGAAGGGATCATTAACCAGAGTCTGCTTCCATGAGCTGGATTGTCTTTGAGCTGTGGAGGAAAGAAGAGGTAGAGGAAGAAGAAAACACAAGTAAAAGCCCTGGAAAGTTTACCCGCTGCATCCCTACTGAGGAATGAAGCTCATTTTTTTTTTTTTTTTTGGCAATAGAGCTCAATTTACAGATTATTTTGATTCTCTGTCGTACTTCATCTCAAAGAATTGGTATAATCTAAAAAAGTGGTTAAAATTATTAAAACAGTTTCCATAGTAGAAAATTAAATGATTTTACTAACTGTCAAAGTCAGTGTTTAAACTGAAATAATTTGAATTATATTTCATATAGTGATCATGTCACTGGGATGTCTAAACATTCCTTGTAAAAGTAATGATCCCTGATTCTGATTTCTCATCAACAGAAAACTGACTAAAGGTTAGGAAGATTAGCCACCAATGGCTGTTATTTGTAAAATCTAAAGACAAGGCTGGTTTCCTTGAGGAATTTTTCATTTAAATATATTCTCCACCTTGGAACAATTAACCCTTTGAGAGACTTTCTCGATTTTTCTTAGGTAAATTTTCTGCTCAGAGGACCATGAGAGTACTTCAAATCCTTGATTTAAAATGAACTTGGAAGTGAAATAGAACTCTTTTATGCTATTAAAACAAAAAACAATTTTAATAGATTTCTAATAGATATTAAGTGAGCTAAATATTATATTGCTTCATATCATCTCATTCATCTTCAGTCTATCCATCTGTTTATGCATCTAGTGCAGGCTGGCCGTGCTAGGCTGGTTTAAAAATGAAGTTATTTTAGTAGTATAGACCATATTTCTCTACCACTTAAGCCCTCTGGTCTCTTAAAAATTTTACACTGTTTTCTGGGAGCTCCCAAAGGAGGTTGCAATTGTGCAAATGATAAGGCTCCAGTGACCGCCTGTGAAGCTAAAAGCAGTTTGCAGGACTTCAGCGTCCAAGTCCCTGGGCCTCATTCTTTGCTCTGTCCCCATCTTCATCCATGAACTATCCTTCACTCACTGCAGAGTGAGTTTTATTACTCTGTGCTGGTTTCATTTGGTGAAGCAACTGTTATTGATAACGATGCTTTGTGACCCCAAGTAGCCCATTGACTGCTAGGAATTCCAGAGAGTTCAGTCAGGGAATATCCCATAAAGAAGGGAACAGAACAACTCTATCCCTCAAGTGTGTATTCTTTGTCTCAAGGAAACCTATGCAATGCAAATTGGTATTCCACACCATCTCCCAAAGTTCATAATAAATATAGTCTTTGTAGTTTACTGATAGTACCTTAGCAAATGGAGTTCTGGCAGATCTGTCCCACCGGTCTGCTCTTCATGCCTGTCCAAATGTGAAAACTGATTATGCTCAAACTTGACTGTTTAATTTTATTTCAGGTTCAAAAGGTGATAGTCTTTACTGTTAGGGCAGACTACATTTTATCCAGAACAATTCAATACATATTTATTGTGCCTAGCGCTATGTGAGGTACTGAAGCCATAATGATAAATACATCCTGTTTCCTGCCTTTGAGGAATCTGTCCCTCCTCCATAATCAATAGCAAGAATGAGTGATCGGAGAATGCAACGTACATACTGAAATAATCAGTGCACGGTTTACCCAGAACAGCCAGCTACAGTGTCCCCTGGCTTAGGACAGTCTGAAAGGTTGACAGCGGAGCAAACATAGGGATGGTTATGTTGGTTGATGGAAAAGGTCTTTGGAAGTCTGAGTTAGCTCCCATTAGGAGGCAGGCGACCTCACATGAAGAATACCTACCTCCTACCTCGGGATCCTTCAAATGGTGTGGGGATGGTTGGCGAACCACAGGTATTCCTAAGGCTGGTTCCTATTAGGCAGTGAAAACTAGACGCCTTGTCCTTGTTGTGAAATGAAACCGATGAAGTCAGTTACTATTTAGACAAGTGAGTGAGTGCTGTTCATTTGGGAGATACTGTTCCTGGAGAGGGACTGACCAATAGAATTCGCTGAAGGGCTTTGGTGGGGGCAGAGGGAGAGGCACAGCTAGAGGGTAGTTCAAGTAACTCGGGAATGAGTGGCAACTCTGTTAATGCCATTAAGTTAAACCTACCTAATCAAAATCATAAGGAAAGCCTTACCTTCGCAGATACGTTTTTGCTATCCTGCAAATAAAATATGTAGCTCAAAATCTGGCACAATGACTGTCTACACATGGCTGAATATCTATGAAGAAAAATACCTAAGAGAAGTTTGCTTTGCCAGATGCTTGGTATCATGTAGTCAAAACATTTTGAATGTGTTTTTAAAATAGTCTTCCAGATGTATGACAACTTGTAGGCTAGCCGTAGCCCTTGCCTTCATTTTGGAAGAGAGTTGGAAAACTGAAGTAGTTACCCAAATTATGCAGGAAAATAGAATTCTTATTGCCTTCCTGATCTGGTCTGATTGCCTTGGGAAAAAGTAGTTTATTATTATTATTTTTTTTGTCATTCTACCAATTTCTTCAATATTGTATTCTACTTGACAGATACGGACACGGTAGGATTTTCCATGTTTCATTGCACTTGCCATGCTAAAAGATATCACTGCCACCAAGTTTTGACATTTCCAACTTTGGAATTAGTGAATTATGTAGATCAACTTCATTTGATGTTTATTTTCTCTATCATTTGATATTAAATATGATAAATTCCATGCATATAAATTTTCCCAGTATCTTTTCATTTGAAGACGTATGTTCAAGAAGGTGGAATGAAATAAGGAAAAAATAACTAATAGAGTTTTATTTATCCTTGAGCAAGATTTTCCCATTACAATTCAGATTTTTCCATTAGAATTATGTGCTTTGTCAAACCCACTGTAGGTTGTTTTCATATGCGCACAATAGGTGCTAAATATTCAACGACCTACTAGAACTGCAGGAAAAATCACTCGGGAGAATTTGCACCTTATGAGTTTTATACAACTATTTCCTCTAGACCAAGAAATATTCTATTTGTACTTAGGTTCCTCAGTGAGTAAATCTGTGGACTTTATTATTGATATAGTATCATTGCACGGTTTTAAAGAAGAGAATACCTGGGGTAGCAAATTCTGAAGTGGTGTCCTGTGCCAATCTAATTCTCAAAAATTATATCTTTTGTCAACAGAAATACAGTGTTCTGTGTATTTTAAATTACTCCTAATTACTCTTTGACACCAACTATAAATGATACATTAGTAAAACTGCTGCCTATAATAGATTGTCATCTCTTTCTGAACTCTATAAAGACAGTATTCCTTATTTTTTAAAAAAGTTATTTTGATAAGAAATTTGCCTAAGTGATGAAGACTAATTGGCATACAGTGCCAACTGCTTCAAAACAATTGGAAAACTTAAAAATTCTGTTTATTTAGGTTCCCTGCCAAAACCATCCTGAAACTTTATCTGCATTGGTGGAAGAAGGATCAGATGGCAGTGGGGGGCGGGGAGTAGCTTATTGTTGTATTTTTTTTTAATGCTATGAGGGCAAATTTGAACACTCTTAAAACATAGCGTATGAATTTTGATTGAAGTGATGATTGGTATCAGAGATAGTTGTGCAGTGAATGTGACTTATATTTGAAGGATTTGTTTAGAAGGAAAATGTATGTGACTCTCAGGATTTTAATAATGGCAGAATTTGTGTGTGGGGGGGGGCGGGTTGTGTGTGTGTGTCGTTTTGTTTTGTTTTGTTTTTCTGGTAAGATTTCAGTATGCCCTCTGCATCTTGTTCCTGCCTGAGAATTACCATCCTTCCTTTCTTGTTAATTGATCTGTTTGGAATTTTTAAATGGTAACTGGAAAAAGGAATTTAGCATGAGATGGAGTAACAGGGATGTAGAAAGGAGTTTTAAATATCTAGTCTGGCTAAATCATTAACTTTCTTGATGTGCCTGTAGGCAATTCATATTCCTGGTTAGGAAAATCTGTCACAACAGATTATATTTTATCAGGCAAAAGAAAATAGGACAGATCTAGAGTTCATTTTTTGAGCCACAAAATAGGGTCAGGTAAAAATAAGCTTGAGTGTGTATGAAGGTTGTGTGTCTAGCAGGGATCAGAAGCACACAATCTACATGTGACCATGACTTTGGCTAATGATGAACCATGGGAATTAACTAACCAACCCTACACACAATTCAAAGTATTTAACATTTTCTCAAAATATTTACAAGCTTATAAAATAATTGTTCAAAACTGTGGCCACCTGAAGATATCTAGGTCCTAAACCATAAACCTGAAAATGTTAACTCATGGGGCAAAAGAGATTATGCAAATGTAATTAAGTTAAAAATATTGAAATTACCCTGTGTTTGCTGAGTGGGCCAATGTAATCATAAGGATCCTTGTAAATGAAAAAGCAAGAGAGTCACCCTCAGAGAAGTGATAATGGAAGCAGTCAGAGGGCCATAATGTGAAAAAGACTGGACTTTGATAATGGAAGGTGACCATGAACCAAGAAATGAGGGTAACCTCTAGAAGCTGAACAGAAGGCCCACTAATGGATTCTCCTCTAGAGCCTCTAAGAAGGAATGCAGCCCAATATAGCCCTATATTTTAGTATTTCTAACCTTCAGAACTGTGAGATACTAAGTTTGTGTTGTCTTAAGCTGCTCAGTATATGACAATTTGTTACTGCAGCAAGAGGAAACTAATACAGACAGCTACAAATTTTCAGGAACTATCTTAGACACAAAGAACAACACAGAAAAGAAGCCCATTAAAGAAATTCAACCTGATAAGATTAACATGAATTACCCATAGAAAATGGAATTTTCCACTCCCTCCATGTCCAGTGAGTGGGGGGAGAGGTGACACCCTGCCTCTCCTGTACAGTCTTTGTGTGTTACCCTAAGTGACCAGAGCAGGAAACAAACAGCTTTCATGTCAATCAGATTGTTTTGTTTATGAAGGATTATCTATAAAATATGGTCTGCATTTTGCATTCTGAAGAGCTGGACTACCCCCAATCATTTTTTTTAGCTAGGGCAGTGGCTCTTAAATGAAGAAATATTTCTGAGAGAGAGTTAAGCCGCATAAACAAAATGACACAGCTATAGTCAGGGACCTCTTCTAGAACTTGAGTTCTCTGACTGCCTTCTCCCCACAGATGAGGGTGCCCTGGTTCCAAGGGCTTTTCCAGAATCTGAAATAGGAGAATGCCTTTCACTAAGCTACTTTCCAGCACTCAGTGTAGATTACAAAGGGAAATTAGCACATGAAGAAACCCTTTGGAAACTAAAGGGGCCATGTTCCTTCTCTTGCTATGTGATTTGGCTGGCCCCCTATCCACGTCATTTTCAAGTATGGGGCCTGCTTCAATAGAAACAGCCAACAACTGTGGATCTCATCAAGTGGGGCTCAGAGCATATAACTTTCAGTGTGGGGGAGCTATAAGAAATATTTTCAAGTTCTGGAGTGGTCTAACAGGAATAAGGCAAAATGTATTCAAAGGGAGATGGAAAAATCAAGCTTAGGGATCTTGTTTTTCAGGACTGTTTTAGTGACTTTGTAAAGTATTGCAGACAATTCATTATAATTTATCATACTGATTCTCATAGATTGGATGAAGCCCAAACACAACTGAGTAGATTCATATTAAATTACCTCTTACTTAAAAGGAGGGTGGTCTCACCAGGGCAGGATGGAGTTCATTAGCAGGCCAAGAAGATTTTCTTAACTCTTCATTATCTGGATTCATATTGTTCCTGCATCCCCAGGATCATTGGACATCTTTCTTTTTTTAACTCTTGGAGAAATGCAGTGGGCACTTGTCACCAAAGATAAAATACTCATCATTACCAATCTATAAAAACACACAGATGACTAGGAAAATGCTCCTATTCTTCTTCTTTTTCAGGGAAAAGGAGAAAAATACTGTCCTTTGGTAATTTTATTTAGATTTGCATGAACCAAAATATCACACTCCATTATGACAATTGACTGATGTGTATGTTGGATGTACTCTAACATATGTGTTCAGGAATTTATGACCACATTTCTTCCAGCTGACCAGTACCCTTACCTACATCATTTAATGAAGGACATAGTTTAGGATAGGTCTCTACTTTGGATCTCTCTTTCCAGATCTCTCCAATCTCTCTTTCCAGAACTGGAAACTTCAAACTCTATGATAAATGCCCTTTAATTTGTGCATTCTAAAGGTCTTATGTTTAGAGTAGATTTCTTCTGTGGACTAAGATAAATTCATCCAGTGCTATAAATTTAATCATTTGATCCTACAAGAATTTTGGTTCACCATTTTTCTTTGTTTCTTTGTTTGTTTATTGTTTTGTCCTTTTAAAAACTAGCTTAGGGGCTGAGATTATGGCTCAGAGAAACAGCGCTTGCCTCACATGCATGGGGCACTGGGTTCGATCCTCAGCACCACATAAAAATTGAAGATATTGTGTCCACCTATAACTAAAAAAATAAATAAATATTTAAAAACAAAAATAGTTTAGATTGAAGTCTGGGGAATTTGATTCCTATTTATTTGTTGGTCCTCCAAGAATATATAAATGGTGTTTTATGATGGGATGTACCTCAGTTTAGGAATGAACAATCCAGGACAGATTTTTAATATTCTCCATGCTCAAGTCATTCTCAGTCTTTGAGTCTCTTGCAAAGGGTGTGGTATACAAATATGGAGATTCCATGAGACCTGGGGTTGGTAACAATCACAAAAATCAGTTTGCACTTTTCTCATGCATGGACCAAATAGCAATCAATTAAACCTAGGTTTTTTCCTAGTCCTTTTTCATACTTCAAAGTAGTAGTTTATCCATAGAACAGACGAGCTAGACAGTTCTTAAAGGTCATCTGGTTCATCTTCATGACTTCTGCATAAACATATCTAAGTAATTCCAGAAAAAAAAGGACAGACAACTTCACTGAGACTACTTCTGCCTTGTTGCCACATAGCTTCATTGGGTTCAGGCTTCACTTTTTATTTGTATCCTCAAGGTCTGTATTAACCACATAGTTTTAATGTGAGGAAGAACCAATTCTTGCTGAATTATTTTATTTTCCTGCTAAATTTAGAATGATCTAACTGATTCCATGGACTGTCACAGATGGCAAATCCACCAGTCACTCAGACTCAGACAAACCATGTGAAGAGGTTGTGAGTGGTGGAACACTTTGGGTTTTTTTTTTTCTTCTTTTATATTTTTTTAATAGTTCCCCTATAATTTCTGACCTAAGTGGCTTGGTCATGATCTAATGTGGGATTATTCCATGATTCTTTGGGTGGATACTCCAAATGTAGATTTATTTTACTAGCAGGACATATGGAGACTACATTTTCTTCTTCCTTTTTCAATGTCCTCATGCACAAAACCCAAATCCTACAAATGCAGAAGAAAAAAAAAATGCACAAATCAGAACACAAATCTTTCATGCAATTATTTTCAGACCCTCTTGCTAGTACATCAGTTCTAAATCCAATCAGCCCATTTATTATTATGCTGGTAAAAATAAAATTCCTGGTAACTGAATTCTTCTCTTGGATTCTATTGCTCAGGGCCATTATTGCCTCTTTTACGTGGCCAAGGAAGGGATCATGGACTAAAAATATGGCTCTTCTTATCCATGTTTATCCATACGATTTCCATCAAGGTTAAGTGGATAGTAACATATTTCTGAATGCTCTGTTTGCCCCCTTTGCAAGGACTTAGTACTTTTTTAATAAAAGTAAATGTAATTTGTGGCTACACTTCAAGTAAGATGGTTTGATGGTACAGTGGAGCAGCCCCAGCCCTGGATTTAGAGAAGTCGTGTGGCTGAGTCCCTTTGCGTCTCTTTCATGTGGTTGGCTGAGCCTTTCTCAGAAACCTCAAAGGTTTTTGAAGATACTAAACTGGAGACATTCAAACTTCTTCCCTCCCTTTTTGCTATTAATCCTTCTTGTTTTAACAAGCACTGAAGTTAATGCTGCCTACAATCTTTCCTGTCTATTGGAACTCTTTTTCTTATTTCTCAGATAAAGTAATCTCTTCTCTCTGGTACATAACTTCCATAAATCAAAGAGGTAGATGACAAAACATGCCATATCCAAAAATCAACTTCCTTTTAAAAAAAAATTAAATAAGACTTAGACTTTTGATTTGAAGAAGGCTGGTGCTTTGTAGCATACAAAAAAAAATGATCCATATATTTCTCTCTTCCTCTTCTTTTTAGTCTGTATAAAGTAAAAGCTAGTGTCCACTGCAGCCTAGCATAGCAATTTTGGTTTCATGTTTCTTTAAAAATTGGACAATAATATTTAGTAAGTGGTTGGAAGTCTATACGGAAGAAAAGAACACATTGACCTGAGTGTTTCAGTGAGCATTACTGTCAGATGTGATGGCATATCCCCACCTGGTTTTATCTATAGTAAAATTTTTGAATAACAAATTTATCAAAATAGGAAGTATCATGTGGATGTGGATGGATAGATTAAGGAATAAATAGATAATCATACCACCACTGTATTCTAATCTTTCACCAACTAAGTTCAATACCTCAAACCCTTGGATCTTTTTCTTGTTTTGTTTTGGTTCTGAATATTTAGTACAACCTGAAGACATCTGTTTGTCCCATCCTAATCATAAAATAGGAAGAAAATAACAACAACAACAATGAGCAAACCCAAATTGAAGGACATCCTACAAAGTACTCCTCAAAACACTGAAGAAAATCAAGAGAAAAGTGAGAAACTGTCACAGCCTAAAGGGACCTAAGGAAACATGATGGCTGAGGGTTATATGATCTCTTGGATGGGATCCTGGAACAGAAAGAGGACATTAGGTAATGAGTAAGGACAGCTAAATCAAGTATGAACCTTGATTTGATGATGTATTGATATCAGTTCCTTGGTTGTGACAACTTGCTATATACTAACATAACAACAGAGAAGAAGTTAATAGCAATAGCACAGCATTAGTATATAGGAACTGTATTGTCTATACAACTCTCTGTCAAATTCAAACCCTATTATTAAAAGTTGTGCTGATTTATCTACAAAACTCTGTTGCTATGAGGGTTGAAATAGGAAGAGTGGGAACTACTGTTCCTTTTACAAACTATGGATAGAAATTCCTCAACTGCTCTACCATGTGGCAGGTGGTGGGTCACAGCTAGTGGAGCAACTAGCAGAAGATAGGTTTTCAGTACACTGTGAGGTTGAGGTGCTGAGGTAGATAGTTTCTAAGAATAACTTTGCATTTGAAGAACTTGCTACCAAGATTCTCCACCTGGTTGTTGGTTAGTTTTTAACCAGAATGTAAGAAAAAAAAAAGAAAAGAAAACTTTTGTATGTGTATAAAAAAACTTGAATTGGAGTATGTGTCTTGCATTTTAAGACTTTATAAAGGCTCTCCAGGTACGGGCAAGACATAATGTGCCTCAAATTTTTCATTTATTTTTGTTTTTGAACTTTTTTTTAAAAAATGCAGGTCACCTTTTTTTTAAATTTTCAAAATGTGACTTTTTACCAAAGATAATTCCATCTCCCAAGAACCTATTTTTTTTAAAAAAATATATACATATTACTTCTTACTTGTTGAACTTAAAATGTTCCCCAGGTACTCTATGTCTCTAAATAGAAAGCCCTTTTTGTTTGTTAAAGTACACAGAGACACCATTCCTTTGCACAACAATCAATAACATTTCACATAAATATTTGGGGGGATACGCACACTCATTAAAAAAGAATTTGTTGTATTGCAATGGCATTTTCAGTTTGGTTGCACAGTGACAAGATGAAAATGAAGCATTTTCCCCAAAAACAGTGGTGATAAACACAGAGCTTGTCAGTGGTGACCCAACTGGTGTCCCAGCTGCTCCATAGACACTCATGAAATGATTAATTGGTCTCAATCAGTTCTCAGCAGGAATACCCACCTCATGGTAAATATCACTACAATTGATACTAATTAGCTCTGTTGCCACCTGTCACAACTGATAGGCTGGGAACTGAGTGAGGGGAGCCATCTTTATGCCAGTAAGAGAAGCCCAACTGGAGAGGGGTCAGAGACTCACTGTCAAAGCCACTGTGGCAAGCAGGGAGCCCACAAGCCCTCTCTGCCATGTAGCAATACGTGAGGTTCAGCCTGTGACTCCCAGGCCCATGGAAGTGAGGGAGTCAGAAGTTGGGTGTGCAGGGGGTGGGATCATGGCTCGCTAAGAGAAAATGCGCCTGTCTTCAGTTGATTTAAGTTTTTACAATATATTGACTTTGAAATCAGCCAGGCTGTGGTTCAAATCTGGGTTTTGCCGCTTTCTGCTAATTCAATCTTAAACCAATAGCTTTACTTCTCTGAGCCTGGTTTTCCTATTCTGAAAAACACGGAAGCCAAGTTATCCAACTAAAAGAAACAATACAATGTTAGGTCATGCTTGAAACTCAGGTGCTCAAAAACTTTGGAATGCCCCCACAGCTAAATAGTCATGTGACCTGGGGCGACAGTGGTGATGTTCGTTAGCCCTCCTAACAATAAACAGGAAAACTCCAATATACTTAGTGTCCCCACATATAGTGATGATGTAGGAAAGTTGGGACCTAACCCTTCACTGTCATTTTCAGTTATCCTTTTCTGAGAGTCTCATTATTTCCGTGAAGAAGAGAAGCTAGATGAGATATCAAACTAGCAATTAACATTGAAGGAAATGGCAATCTAGCAGAGGAAAATATCATATTTTCTTCAGTTGGGCCAGTTGTGAAAATGGCACATAATCCTATAAAGAAAAGAGCCCAGGCTTGGAACTACACTGGTGCAAAGCAAATGCATTCCAAATGACACCAAACTCTACCAAATTATCATTTTGGAATTGGGTTTTTCAACTTTGTCCACCATATCAATCACCTGGGTCTCTTCTAAATACACACATCACAAGGTCTCTTCCCAGAAATTCTGACCAGATAGATCCAAGATGGGACCCAGGAATCTATGTTTTTGCTTGTTGTTTGTTTAAATTGACAAGGAAAAAATGTATGTATTTGTCCTATAAAGCACGATGTTTTATATAAATGTACATTGCAGAATGGCAAAGTCAAGTTATTTAACTTGTGCTTCTCCCCATATACTTACCTTTGTGTATGTGGTGAGACTATTAAAATATACCCTTTGAGCAATTTTCAAATGTACAATATATTATTTTTTAAATTATTTTTTGGTAGTAGATGGATACAATACCTTTATTTTAAGTATTTATTTTTATGTGATACTGAAGATGGAACCAAGTGCCTCACACATGCTAAGCAAGCACTCTACCACTGAGCCACAACCCCAGCCCCTACAATATATGATTAACTTTAGTTACCATGATGTACAATTGTTCTATTGAACTTATTCCTCCTATGTAACTGAAATTTTGTGTCTTTTGCCATTTTGACTAACATCTCCCTAATTCTTTCATCCTGCGTCTTCTAGTAACCAATCTGTGTTTTCCACGAGTTCTCCAAGCACTTACATTCAGATAAGTTTGAGAAACATTGATTTAAAAGAGTATTCTTCATACTTGACCGAACAGGGGAGTTTTTAAAAATATTGATGATGCCTGATTCCCACCCCAGAAATTCTGATTTAATTGTCATGGAATGTGGCCTGAGTATTAGGTAATTTTTAAAGCTCTCTAGTTGATGTTAAGGTACAGGCATGTGTAGAGTGACACTGGTTTAGAAAATAGCCTGAGCCAGGCATGGTGGCACATGACTGTAATCTCACTGGCTTGGGAAATTGAGGCAGGAGGATCGTGAATTCGAAGCCAGCCTCAGAAACTTAGTGAGGCCTTAAGCAACTTAGTTAGATGCTGTCTCTAAATAAAATATGGAAATACTTTTTCCAACCTAGACCATCAATACAGGACAATGGATTTATGAAAATATTTGTTGACTAAAATGAGGAGTCCTCTGAACCTCCTTTGTTTCTGGATATGTTTCTTCAAATTAGGAATAAAGTCATCTCTAATCATGTATATGTAGTATGTCAAAATATACTCTACTGTCATGTATATCTAAATAGAACAAGTAAATTTTAAAAAGAAAGGGGATGTGGCTCAGTGGTTAAGTGCCCCTGGATTAAATTCCTGGTACCAAAAAGAAAAATATCCAAAGGGTGCCTTATTGATGAATAAGTAATAATCAGATGTAAAGTCATATCACAGATCAGTCTATTCCAGGTCTAATTTGAGGTCTGAAAGGGTTATCAAGAATAAGGACTCACTCAAAAGAGTTAAACCACATAACAGAATAGTCTAATAATACATCTAGAAGACAGTTTTCCAACCTAGACCATCAATACAGGACAGTGGATTTATGAAAATATTTGTTGACCAAAATGAGGAGTCTTCTGGACCTTCATTGTCTCTGGATATGTTTCTTCAAATTAGGAATAAAGTCATCTGTAATCCTATGTGGAGGGCATATCACTTATCAAGGTCTTTAGTTGCCTAATTCAAATCTTTCAGCAGCTCCAGGAAAGATGGGCAAAGAAAATGCCTTGTTCCATAGGCAGGGCAAGAACATCATGTTCCTGTTATGAATCAAAAAGTAAGGCTCAGACACCTCACATGCATTAGGATGACTGCTATAAACAAACAAAAGAAAAAGAAGAGAGCAAGTGTTAGAGATATTGGAACCCTTGTGATATAGTGGTGGAATATAAAATGGTAGTCATTATAAAAAAAAGTAAAACAGTGGTTCCTCAAAAAAATAAATAAATAAAGGACAAACTACCATAGGATCCAGCAATTCCACTTATAGATATATACCCAAAAGAATTAAGCAGAGTCTGAAACAGGTAGTTGTACACCCATGTTCAAAGCAGCCACAATATAGCCTTTAGCTATTCACAGTAGCCAAAAGGTGAAAACAGCCCAAGTGTTCCTTCATGAATGAATCAACACACAAGATGAGGAGTCCTCTGGACCTTCATTGTCTCTGGATATGTTTGGATATCATATGTACATACAGTGGGCTGTTATTCAGCCTTAAAAAGGGAGGAATTCTACACATGTTCATGGATGAGCCATGATGACAGTATGCTAAGTGAAATAAGCCAGTCACAAAAGGCAAACACTGTGTGATTGATTCCACTCACACGAGCTACCCAGACCAGTCAAATTCAAAGCAATGGAAAGTGAATGGTGGTTGCCAGGGGTGAGGGGAAAGAGGAAGAAGGAGTTGGTGTCTTGTGGGGACAGAGTTTCAGCTGTGGAAGATGATGAAGTTCTGGCGATGGATAGCAGTGACAGTCGCACAACATTGGTGAATGTACTTAATGCCATTGAGCTGCGTGGTTAAAAATGGTTAGAATGGAAATTTTTATATTATGAATATTTCAGCACAGTTTTTAAAGGTAGATAAATAATAATTTTTAAAAGTGCCCCAAATTAAGCAAACAAAAACAACTTAAAACTTGGTTCACACAACTTATAGGAGCCAGAGCAGAAATTTCTCTGGACTTGAAGTCTGCTGATCCTTCCTTTCTACCTCAGTGTCTCCCAGGGAGTAGAAACTGGAGATGATGCTCAGAAAGAATTACAAGGCAATGACTAAGTGTTTGAGAAGAGAGTGATCCAGGTAGTTCAGACAATTGTCCACAAGATTAAAACTGAGGCTGGGAAGCTCCATGAGGTTGAAAACTTGTCTGTACCCAATTTTCTTTTAAAAATTAATATGTATATCATGCCACATAAATTCAACCTTCAAAGTCTGTGCTTTTTAGTAAACTCACAAAAGTGTGCAATTATGACTTATCCATTTAGAATTTGTTTTACTTAAAGTTTATCAAAATTCATCCATGTTATAGCCTACATCTGTACTACATTGCTTTTTATTGTTGAATAACATTTGCATGGATTTACCACATTTTGTATATCCATTCATCAGTTGATGGACATTTGAGTTGTTGGCACCTCTTGGCTATTATGAATAATGCTGTTGTGAGCAAGTTTTTGCATATGCTTATGTCTTCAGTTGTCCTGTGTATGTAACTAGAAGTGGAATTGAAAATTAAAATAACTTTGTTTATTTATTTATTTATTTATTTGAGGAACTGCCAGGCCATTTTCCAATGGCTGCCCTCATTTTACAATCTCACTATTAGTGTGTAATGGCATTCCAACTTCTCCACATCTTCATCAACACTATTTCCCTCAAAAAGAGAGAGAGAGAGAGAGAGAGAGAGAGAGAGAGAAAGGTATAACTATGCTAGTGTGTGTGAAGCAGCATGTCCTTATAGTTTGCATACCACCTTTTGTAATCTTGGCCTACTACCCAGAAAAATGTATGTGATAGGGTATCAGTAGGGAAAGTCATGACATTCCTAGAGATTCTATGGAAGGTCATCAGGATGATTGATATCTAGTCTTTGGGAAATAAGATCTTAGAATCAGATACTTTATTGCTTTCTTTCTTTATCATGCTTTCTTTTCTTTTTTCTCTTTCTTTCTTTTTTAATTTTTTTTTTTTTTTTTTTTTTTTGCGCAAACTGAGTTTAGAAGTAGCAGACAAGCTAATTCCACATTTCCTCCTAGGCATTCTGGCACTAATAAGGGAATAACTTTTGGGAGATGGTCACTCTTGCAGTTTAGAAGAATGGAATGCACATTTGGGCATAGAGATTTAGAGAGAGGACAGGAGAATCCTAAAGGGGAAAAAAAAGGATCATTTTCTTTTATCTCAAAGTTAAGTGCCTGGCTCATAATGCAGGGTGTCTTCAATACCTTCACACCTTCCACATTGTCACGTGCCTGGTGCCACATGATCGCCTCTAAAAAGAGTTTTCCACAGCAGTGTTCTCCAAATAAAATATTTTTGTGGGTTTCTTAGATACTTGCAGAAATATCTATACAAGTTCACTAGTAGCCAGAAGGATCTGATCTGTCTGCCTCACAGCCCTCTGACAGTTAAGCATTTGCTTTTAGGCAAATAAAATGTCAGCCACCATTAAACAGCATATGGCAACAATATGGCCATTCCCTCCCTGGGGACTGACTTCTCCCCAGAAGAGATGGTACTTGAAATAGGAGATGCTTTTGAATGCAGGACCCCTATCCCTCCCACCCAGGCATGAAGGATGGGGAGTGGGCAGAGTGCCACACACAGACGGACATGGGCAGCCAGATCAAATGTGAACCTAGAGGGCACGCTTCCCAGCCAGCATTGACCAAAGGCTGTTCACCCTGGGCATATGGGTCTGTGGTTAAGGGGAAGTACGATCCGTAAGCTGGCCTGGATTAGCTCTGCAAAATAGAAAACAGCCTCCACAGCCACTTAAAGAGGGGTTTGGGCCGACTTTGAATTGAATGCAGTGGTGTGCAATGAGTGAAGGGAGACGTTCAAAGCCGGCTCCCCACCCTTCCCGTCTCCGTGGAATTCCCTCGATGAATGGGCTAAAATAAACTGACTTCTCTTGAAATAGACGATGAGGATGTGGAACCACATCTAGTGGGTCAGCTTGTGTGCAAAGGCTCACATAACAATGTGGGTCAGGAGGAGAGCCACTGTGCAGGGATGGCCAGGAACCGGGCCGCCTGTTCAAGACTGAAAAGTAAGCCAAGCTTCCTCAGGAGTCTCAGAGATAATGCATCTGTTGAAAACAACAAAATGGTCTCTGTCAACAGAGATGGCCTGGTCCTCAAGACATGGTCTCCACATCTTGCTTGGCTTGATTTGGGGGAGTGTGCTATGCAAATGATCAAGATGGGATGCTCATCCTCTTGGATCATTGGTCCCTTGTGTAACCCCATCCCTGTGTTACTTGTTGGAATATAGTCAGGCAGACTCACCAGTTTCACCTCAAGCCTTGAATATCCAAGACTATCCTGTTTCTGAGTCCCTGTTTGGACCAACAATATGGCCACATTATGAAATCCCCAGCTCAACAGTAATGGCAGAAACACTTACTGTGATGAAGAGGTTAACATTCACCAACTTTGTATTATTTTCTACTCATGTAATTGGCTTGATTAGAATTCTAAAAGACTCTATGTAGATTTTCAAAATCATTCTGAGGCTCTATTACTTTAAAGAATATAATAAAATAATTAATATTTTAAACTAAAAAATACTGTACCCATATGCATTCATATAGAGCCCAGAATAAAAAGGCAAAGAAACTTCTTCTCAATTAATTTTGTTTGTCATTATTAATCCTAGTTTAATAATGCCTATTTACAACACTGGATGACTTAACTTAAATTGTGAACACCAAAAAAGTGATGAAATTTTTAAAAACAACAGTATTATTAATATATTTTTCATATAATTTGCCCTCAGAAAAAATACTGTTGAAAATGAAGACAACAAAAAATTCTACATTTTTTTTTGAAGTGTCAACCAATTTTTCTGAAGTGCTTTTTCATTTTTTTTTTAACCATAGATGTAACTGACAGGATGTTATCAACATTGGCACCTCTTACTGACAGCCAGGAAATTCCATGAAAATGGACAGCAGAAACAATGACTAGGTCAGTAGCTGCTTGAGCAGCAGGAGATTGCAGGTTTCCAAGCCCAGACTTCCCCAGTTGGAAGAGGGGCTCACATCCTCTGTGCTGTAGATGGAGCACTGTTCCCAAGTCTAAAGCAGAGGAAGCATTTGGATGCAAATAAAAACTAAGTCAGTCTCCCAAGGGTTTGCCACCTTTACATCAAGGATCAGAGTATTTAACAACATCTCAGGAAATGTCTGAATTCTAAACTTTACATCTAGATGATGGTGATCATACTGCCTTAATGCTTCCCTATAAATGATAGTGTCAAGTGTGGACATCTGTGGTCAGCTACATATACGTACACACATAGACACATAGCTATACTTTATCATCCAAATATAAAATGAAAATAAACATCTACTCTTTTTCCTCATGGAAATATTGTAAATATTGATTTTCAGCAAAACAAAGTAGATTCTCGTGGCAGAAATCTGGTGCCCCAAGGTGCTTTTTGACTTTTTTTTTTTAAACCAAATTTAAGTAGAATTCTGAATCCAAGATTGGGAGGCTTTGGTGACATTTGCAGTTTTAACAAATGGTTTAGTAGACCTCAATGCTAAGTGTTTGGTAAATAAATAAATGAAGATAGAACAAATTTACAAGTAAATAAGTACCCTATGGGGTCAGATTCCGATTGGAGCCAACTCTGTGTTTCATTTTCGTAGAAATACCAACACTGTTTGTTTTGCTCCAGTCTCTCAACAAACTGTACAAGATTTGGAGGAAATTTTGCTGGGATTTAACTGAAACACGGAAGCAATCAAGTGGTTAAATTCTGGATTTTTCCAATTGAATGACATTCCTTTATCCATATCGATTTGAGCCTTGGCAAATTCATTGTTGATACCACCTGGATAATTTTAAGTCTTTATGAAGCTTTCTAAAAAACTTTCCAACATAGCTCAGGCAACATAAGAATTTCATCAATTGAAAACTAAGAATCGTTTCTGTGGGATGTGTAAAACAAGAAGCTGACCAGCATTATTTTCTTTTTCTTTAATTCGGTGTCATTATTGAGAGTTATTCTTGAACTTTATGAAAACCAGATTGGGGCATGGGTATGTTCTTCATCGAATCATGTTTAAGGAATTGGAACTGAAAATCATTCAAAACTAGGAAAACATGACATTGAAAAATAGTCTACATTCTTTATTCTACCTCAGAGTATCGAGACTGTTTCTGACTATGAAGCCTTAGGCTGACATTAGATCTGGTTTTGCTTTGTTTAGTTTTATTTATAAGAAACGGGCATTCGCTTTACCTATCAGAAGGAAGTCGTAATTGTTTTCATCAGTTACTATTTTGCTGGATTATTAATTACAAACTTTGATTTCCATACTTGTTTGCTTAGAAAGCTATGATTTCTCACCATTGCCTGCAGAAAAAAATTCAAATAGGGCCATTCAGGGGCTTCTCTGGTCCAACCAAATGTACCTCTTCAGCCATGTTTCCTAACAGCCTCTTCCATGCTAGCTCCTTCCCTGTGGATCCGGATTAGACCATTGATGCTTCTGGTTCTGCTTCTCATTTTCTCATCTCTCAAAAGTGCTTTTGTCTTCTCCTATCCACTTGCAGAATGGTCCACATAGACTTCAGGGTGTAACACAACCCCTTCCATGAGGTAGATCTAGCCACTGTACATTTTCCACCTTCCTCTTCTTTCCTCTAAAACAAATCTTCCCCTCCCTTCACCCCTGTCACACACACACACACACACACACACAGAGAGAGAGACACACAGAGGCTGCCATGATTTAGTCAGATCACGTGTGCAAGTTGGGAGTCTAGATTATGCCTTGAGCAAGGATGTCAAGCACCATGAACAAAAAGGGATGGAAATCCATCTTACTCTCCACTTGCCTAGGCATGTGCCTACCCATATGATTGTGTTTGTTCTAAGGGGCACTTTTTCCTATTTCACACAAAAGCACCGTATGGATTGGCAGCAACTCTTTTCTTTTAAATGCATATATTCTTAGTTCCCTTTACCAGAACACAGGTTTGTTGGGGGCAATAGCTACCTTTTTATTCTCATTTTTGGTATAGTGACTTTCTTACACATAGTAACTTCTCCACCGTTTAAATTGCTTTATGTTTTCTAGAATGCATTGAAATTATTGAATTTAGCTGAAGGAATGAAATGTGTTTATTAAAAACAAATACTTCAGCTGAGAAGTGTAAAGATAGAAAGTGCTGCAGGAATCACAAGAGTCTTAGCAGATGTGGAAGAGTAACTTGTTTGATTTTAAGTGCATTCGCTAGCTAAGTAATTTCATACAAAATATGGTGCCCAGTAGAACTTTGTGGAATTTCAGAAACCACATTTGTGACGCTATGACAGACCATGGGCAGAGTTGGACTGAAATCCATTTCTGGCTGTTTATTAAAATAGGCAAAGGATAACATTAAGACTTGTCTGAAGTGGGCAGCTTCAAGGTCAAGGAGGATGCCAATGGGAGGTGAGGGAATTGGGGGAGGAGCCAGTTTGATTAGTCTGAGGTCAGTATCCTTCCTAGAAGTCTACATTAAGGCTAAAACAAAAGAAAGAAAGAAAAAACTGGCCTGACTTAAAGTTCTGAAGCTAGAATTGATCTGCCATTACCAACACTGCACCTAACCTAAGTGAACGTGAAAGCCCTCAAAGTGAAGAACTGCTTTGTAAAAACTTCAGTGGAGAATTAATACCAGTTCTGTTGCCATTTTATTCGAGAAATGGGAAATGTCCAGAAAGCAAGTTTTACAGACCACAAAACAATGATGCACTTAAGATAGGTTTTATGCCTATTTGATAACAAGGCCAAGACTTCAAATTTCAGATTTCAAGGGGTAAACCATTGGCCAACCTCTCCAGAGAAAGTCCTATGTCTACGCACAAAATCTACTAACTATGCATTCAAAATCCCAGCTTTAAATTGCTTTATGTTTTCTAGAATGCATTGCATTTATGCAATGAACCATTTTGCCTTCAGGAATAAACAGAGACGATGTTCTCCTCTAGAGCCGTTTCACAGTTGCCCTCTCTCTCCTTTTCCTTCACAGTCGCCTGTCATGTCAGTCTGCTTTGCCCGTTTCCATCCTAATTTGGTGGTTGGTGGGACTTATTCGGGCCAGATTGTTCTCTGGGACAATCGCAGCCATCGAAGGACGCCTGTGCAGCGGACACCTTTGTCAGCTGCAGCACACACGGTAAGTTGAGCTTTCATCATGTCCCTGTCAGCCACCAAGCCCTGAAAAGGAAAATAGCTCACCAAAGCATGGGTCTTACCAGTAATACAAAGTTAGAAGTACCTATTACAGCGATCATATTCTGACTGATTAAAATAAAGATGAATGAAAAAAGGTGAAGGAAGCATTGGGTTTAGAGAAATCTCTTCATCTCTAAGTTCTTGCACGTAAAAAAGTTCATAACCCACTTGAATCAAAGTGTGAAATATGATATATCAAGAACTATGTAATGTTTTGAACAACCAACAATAAAAATTTAAAAAAAAAAAGATCTCCTTTGATGTCCCAGAGGCCACCAGTGAAAAGCGTTAAAACTGAAAAAAGACACAAAGTTTGGAAGAGGTAGCTCTGGAATCATTTGCCTAAAGAAAACCTCCACATTTATGTTAGAAGATGGAAACACATATTTTCAAATGACCATGAAAAGTCAGTACTTCATGTCTAGGGATAGCATAGGGGAGACACTTGCCAACAGGCCTTTTCCATTTGTGATTTGAGGGAGTACTATAACTTTAAATTCTGGAATGTGTGGTGTAAGTCTCAACATAAAGACTACAGTGACAATATAATCTCTAGGGTTAAAAGTCAACATATCAAAACCATTACCCATAATTTAGTAGAAGAGGTTCAGTATAGTGTTCATAAGACAACTGCTCTGTCATTTCCTTTAAGAGAATGACAGGTGTGGATAGTAATCGTTAGGAGGAATGAGAAGACAGACATGTCTCCATCAATCCTTGCTACCTTGACATTCAGGATAGCTGATGTTCCTTCTATGAAATGCCCAAATTATGCCCAAGGATACAGTTCTACTATTGTTTTCAATTTCCTTAATGTGGTTGCTTCATTTGTTTCATCTGCTGGCCTCAAAACCATTCTGGCTTGAAAAACAACTGCAAGCTAAGACCATGAGGAGGAAAATTCTTCCGCTCTTGTAAGTTTGACAATGGGAAATGACAAATGCCAAGTCAGCCCTAATTTTGATTGATTGGGGCCATAGACACATGCAGGTGAAACTAGTTCTTGGGAATCTTGGGAAATTGCCCTGGCCTACCCCATTTCTCCAAACTAATAACAGAAAATTGTGGCCCAGGAGAAGACAGACTCAATGCAGGTGTTTTCTCAAGTAGTATAGAACCATTTCTTGGCTCTCTGTGGATGTCAGTCAGGTGCATTTGTGAATATGCCTTCTGAAATTTCAAAAAAAAATTATAAATCCAAATGTTAGAACGTTTAACAATAAGCTTTTGGGGAAAATTCAAGTCCAGGAGTTCTTGCAAAGAGTTAACATTTCTTTTTCAAGTAACTTAAAATGTAATCATCACAACTAAAATGCAGTTACCATTGAACTGAGTGGCATTATTTCTTTCTGCTAGAAAATAAAATGAAAACAAATTTGTTTTCTCTGTCGCTGTGTTTTGTCTAATTCATAGCTGAAAGGGCACAGTTTAATTTTATGTTTGTCTTTCAAGTTCCATTATTGCCTGGCTGATTGGTACCAGGATCAAAAAGGAAAAAGAGGCCCACCACAGATTACTCACTAATTTCCTTTCACACCCACCACACATATGTATTTGAGACAACAGGAAATCGTAATTAAAACAAAATCCTTCTGCCACACAGTAAGTTTATTCCTAAAATAAATAAAAACAATCTGGCATCTTTAGTGGAAAAATAAGCTGTACTGTTGCTTTTTCTTTCCATTAAGCACAGTTTGTGTGTGTGTGTGTGTGTGTGTGTGTGTGTGTGTGTGAGAGAGAGAGAGAGAGAGAGAGATGCACTTGAGTAGGCAAGTGTCCCCAGTGTCTGCTTCTGTTCAGGTTTCTTTACCTCTCTTTTCTTTGAGACCAAGATTTATTACTCATGAAAGCACAAGCCATTGTACTGATTAAAGACCAGGAGGAGCTACTATATACACGCCTCCTGGGCATTTGGCTCTGTGCATTCCTCCAGGGTTGCCTGGGGTCTTGGCCTATTTGAGTTCTAGCAATTTGTGTCTGGAGTTTTAATCTATTCAAGTTCTAGCAATTTGTGTTGTGGACCCACCGTTAGCAGAGAAGCCCCATTGGACTTTTGCTGAAAAGAAAAAAAAACTGGATGGATTTTGGTTCATGACCATGTTTGCTCCATGTTTTCCACTCATGGGAATAAAGAAAGTTCAATTCAATGCAATGGCTTCTGGGATCAGACAAATTGAATTAAGATAATACAGCTTTTTTGCATATTCATTCACATATCCTTCTTCAGTTTTATGAAGTCTGCTATTTTTAGGTGAAATCTATTAAATCCATTCTTCCATGTGATTTCTACTCAGAGCTTTGCATGTTGTGTGGCTCGGGGCTTGAGTCTGATTGCACGCTGCTTCAGGTTTCATAACACTGGAGACTTGGGAAAGAGCATTGTCGACAGCCCCATGACCAATCAGTCCTCTTGATATTTGGAGACCTGATCAGGGTTCAGATCTGTTGTACTTACTACTATGCAGATCCACTCAGGCTGATTCAATTTGGAAGTGTCAGAAGGAACACAGCACAAAAAATACATAGGGACTTTGTTAACTGTCCATCAGCATGATTGAAAGAGGTCATTGTCCAAAAAATAAATGTAATCTTAGGATGCATTAATATAGACATATTCTTTATGAGAAGGCAGATTTTTAAGTCATGAGAAGTGACAATTCAGTGCTACCCAGATTTTTGTATTCTGTGGTCAGACTGTAGATAGACAATTCTGTGTTCTCAGAACTTCACTGTTAGAGGAGTCTAGATAAAAGGCAGCATTAGAGGAACTCATATAAAAGACAGCATATTCAAAAGAGATTGACCAGGATGAGGAATATTTTGACAACCAGGTGGCCACGCATCAGCTCCAAAAGTTGGTGATACCTGGTCTATGACAAGACCTAGGGGTTGGGGTTAGAGCATTTAAAACAATAATCTATAAATATTTAAATAGCTAGATTGTTTTCACTTGGTCTGTGTGATCAACAGAAGACACCACCTGAAAGTATTTCCACGAACTTTATAACATTTAGTGGAAGCATATACTCCCCAGGAGTTAGCACTAAAACTGGTTACTACTTAGGAAAGGTGTTTAAGTGGGTTTTGGACCACTTTTTGTATGAGACCGATCCATAGCTCCACTAAACAATTATTAGCACTCCTTCTGACCAGGACTTTATATGATAATAATAGTCTGGGAACCATTCTTTATATAATATCAGCTTTCTAATATTAAAGATTGTTTCGTTGTACTTGTGGCTAGATATTGTGGACAGTAACTCATCAAGGGTAAGACTTAGACTGTCAGCTATTTGCACAGAGAAGCATCAAGTAAGTTGTGGTTTGGCCACTCATAGCTAAGCTGCCTGAAATCTAACCCTAATTGCTGCTAGGTTCTGCTTATGCTAACCTTCCATTTAGTGTTTAATGTGCAGCTGCCCATGGCTTTAAGCCTACCACGTAGAATTCTGCAGAACGAAATAAACTATGAGAGTTATGATAGAAGGAGAGGGCATTGTGCTTATAGTTCCTGAGAAGTAGAAATGGCCCTGGCTAAATCTATGTTTCCATACTATTCCAAATGATTTTTTTTATATTTGAAAAATAAATCTATCATTACCCTAAGTTTTGCAGCACATAAAAGAGCCTAATTTTATCTCACTAGGTACATTGTGCCAACAATTTTGCCACCAGTATCCTTCTCTCAAATTAAAAAGGCTAATGAATATTAACCACTTTTTTAAAAAGAATGTTAACCAGTGTTTGGCAGTGGGACGACAATGCATAAAACTCCAGATTTAGTAACACATATTCCTTCCAAAAGTCAATAGTTCTATCCTTTTGAACACTGTCTTCTTTCACCGCTCGAGATTAGCAGCTGAACTGTGTGGTGGGGACTTATTCAAGCCATCCAACCCCCCCCCCCCCCC
>NW_026000142.1:1844342-1873928 GCF_001458135.2 Marmota marmota marmota
CCCCCCCCCCCCCCCGCCATGGTGTTGTGCCCATCAATCCTCATCTGCCCTCGCTTCCTTCACTGCTACTGCATTGCTTCTGACTGAGCAAGGTGAGGCTTGGGAAGTATTTCCACTCTTACGTTTGCTGTCAGAGCTTTTAGAGAGAACTCAGGTCGAAATCAAAAATGGCAACTGACCTGAGGCTTGTATTCCAGTAGGATTATGTCACTCATGATTGTTGTTTCAGAGTGAAGTGTTTGACACTCACACACACTCATTTCCGCTCGGATCTGCTCCTGATTCCCCAAGTTTGTGTTTTTGCAGCATCCCGTGTACTGTGTAAATGTCGTTGGCACCCAGAATGCTCATAACCTCATCACTGTCTCCACGGACGGTAAGATGTGTTCCTGGAGCCTCGACATGCTCTCAACTCCGCAGGTGGGTTTGTTTTCCCTTAAACATAAGAGCATCCTGGTTAAAAAGATACCTACTTAATGGAACACGGTTCCTAGAAGCCAAACCCTCACATCCTATAGGAGCTAAAAATCAATGGATGCCCTTGAAAGAGTGGGGCCTGGTTTCAGCAATCTCCTCCTGAAGCCAAAACCCATTTCCTTTACCACAAATCATGTAATTATTGTAATACTTTAATCCTTAGGTCAGTTTCAAGTGAAAATGAAATAATCCATTTTAAAGCGTAGTAATTATGGAAGTTGCCTGTGGTATGAATTGTACTCGCCCTACAGCACTGTGAGAGAGATGCAAATGAGGTTGGAGCTCAGCAGAGCAATCCCGTAAGGGGACTTGCCTTGAAGGAAAGGTATCCCGGCAAAACAGAAACCCAAGCCCTTGCTTGTCCCTGTCCCCGCTGACAACTGCCTGTGTGGATGAAGAATTTGTTAAACCGTCTGTTTTTTTTTTTCCTCTGGAATGTTTGTCAGTATGGCTCATGCCGGTCCTTGCTGAACAAATGAGAAGCTGAAAATGAAAAAGTTCCAGAGTTTCCAAACCACTAGTGATTGCAGTAATGGAAACCAAACAAAGGAGCAAAAGTAGGAGAGGAAGCTGGAAGCAGGTTCTAGACACAACTTTCAGAATGTACATGTGTACAGGCACATGCTGAGATACATACACACACACACACACACACACAGGAGACACATACACACGTTTTTTTTTATTATTTCCATCTTTTTTATTTGCTCTTTTCAGTTATACAAAATAGAATGCATTTTGACATATCATACGTACATGGAGTATAACTTATCATTCTTGTGATTGTACCTGATGTGGAGTTACACTGGTCACATTTTCACACTTCTTTGCATGAAAAAAGTACTTCATTATCCTCCAACTAAAAAACAACTAAAAGACTATAACATTGTTATAGTCTTTGAAAAAATGCAAGAAAATATCCAGAAAATTGTGAAGGATACCTAGGAGACAATGCTCAGTTCTAACACTCCTGTCCCCTTTCCTGAATAACAACTCTAGAATATCTGTCACTCAATTTTAGGGGACATGACAATTTCAAAATGTATGTGGAGACTGTAAAGAACCTTCTTGAAGTCTCTTTAAAATCAGGTAAATGGATGGAGTTGGAGAAGATAATGCTAAGTGAAGTTAGCTAATCCCAAAAAAACCAAATGCTGAATGTTTTCTTTGATATAAGGAGCCTGATTCATAGTGGGATAGGGAGAGGGAGCATGGGAGGAATAGATGAACTCTAGATAGGGCAGAGGGGTTGGAGGGGAAGGGAGGGAGCATGGGGTTATAAATGATGGTGGAATGTGATGATCATTATTATCCAAAGTACATGTATAAAGACACAAATTGGTGTGAATATACTTTGTATACAACCAGAAAAAAAAGTAGATTTCTATTAAACAAACAAACAAAAAAAATGCAGATGTACAGAATACTATAGCTAAGCATGTTCTTTATATAATCTTAGAGGAAAAGAAATAGTTCAAATAAACTACTTAGAATTTAAGCACCTATGTGCTGATTATTATAGAGATTCAGCATTGTGTGTGGGTATTTTATGTTTTGTCTTAAAATTCTCAGCAATGTATTGTTTTCTTTTTAAAGCATGGAGATTATAAACAGATATAAGAGCAAACCCTCTCTTTAGGAATTCTTATATATTTCATTTATGTATACATAATTTTTATATTTTTTTCTCATTTCACTGATTTAACATGTATTTGTTTAGGTTAAAACCAGTGGTATGGGGGCTCTGAGACCCTTTTGATTGGTGTTAGCTTGCCTACAGACTCCTGTCTGCACAATAATGGCCAGTTTCATGGTGTGGCCTCCATGGATGTCAGGGAGACCTGGGGGCAGCCCAGAGTTACCCCTCCCAAGTGGATGACCAAGAGACATCACCTTCCTTGATGCTAACATTAGAGATGGGATAGATAGTATGCTCCAGTTTTCTATATCCTGTTGTTGCAACATTCTCTTCTTTAGCCTGGGATGCTAATGTGCTTGCTGTGTGTGGATTTCAGGAACAGCAAGTCTGAAAAGTGACCATGTGGCCTAAGCAGCCATCCTGTGGCAGGCATTTCCGATTGATGGACTCTTTGGCTGAAATGGCCTAGTTTGTTTACACAGGAAGAATGAAATCCCCAGCAACTACAATGATATGATACCCCAGAATGATTTTCTAAAAATTATTTCAGATATACAAAATAGAACTGATGTAAATCAGGAATACTCAGGGACATTGCTTATACTTAATTATTTTTCACTATCATCAAACTTAATTCTGCAGGATGTCTCTTAAAGTACTCCCTAATTCCAAATGTTACAAATAATTTTACATAAAATAAAGGCCCTCCTTTACATTTTAAACACTTATTTAAAGACTCTTCTCAGTCTTATGCCCATACACCACCCCCAGCTAACCTCCTGAAATCTAGTTCACTTCAAAATCTGGTTTTTATGACCTGAGTGACAATTTTCTGGTTTCAGTCCATGGAGGACCCACACTTCTGATCTGACAAATGTGCTTAGTACATCTGATATTAATACATGTGTATTCTCAGGAACAATTGATTTTGAAAATGTTTGTAAATACAAGGGTATTGTGTGTTTTATTAAAGCCTGGGGCTGACAAGTGTAATCATTACAGTATTATCTTTAGTTTCTGCACCATTAGTTTCAAAATTCCCACCTGTCATCTCTGCTTGACTTAGGAAGCAGCAGCACATGCTGATGAAATCCAGCCTGCCTGAAACCAGAGATACGCAGCAGCGTGAATGTCAGGGGCAGCAAAGCGTGGTTTCTGGCACAGCCGGGGTCTTTTGTAACGCTGTGTGAAAAGCAAACAGACGATTTAGCCAAATGATTTTTCCGTGCTATCTTTGGCATGGCGAGGAGTTGACAGATGGAAATG
The DNA here is from genome assembly GCF_001458135.2 of Marmota marmota marmota. Classification (NCBI taxonomy): domain Eukaryota; kingdom Metazoa; phylum Chordata; class Mammalia; order Rodentia; family Sciuridae; genus Marmota; species Marmota marmota. The sequence goes on from NW_026000142.1 coordinate 1,847,725, forward strand.
TAACCACACTGTGTTTTGGTAGGAGAGCATGGAGCTGGTGTACAACAAGTCCAAGCCCGTCGCTGTTACTGGAATGGCTTTCCCGACGGGAGACGTCAATAACTTCGTGGTTGGCAGTGAGGAGGGTACAGTCTACACGGCTTGTCGTCATGGAAGGTGATGTTCTGTTTTCTTACTGATGACATGTTTCCCATTTCCGAAAGTCTGTAATCGCATTCTGGATCATAACCACCTTGCATTATGAGAAAGGTATTTATGAAGACATGTGAAGAACAACTTCAGGTCTTCATTACTTTAAGGCACATATCCACTCCGATCCTTAGCCTTTTGTAACTCTGGTTCTTCACCCTGCCTTGTGGAAAAATGCCCAAGCTTCTTAGCAGATGCTGTAAGACTCCTTGTCTCTTCCCAGCCTCATCTTCTGCACATACCTTCAAGTTTCCACCGTGTGCCCATCAGGGATAGCAATGCCCAAATATTGCCTGTCCCTCCATGCCTCCTCCATCAGCGTGTTCCTTAGTTCTTTTATTTGGTCTGTCATTTCTCTCTTCTTTGATTAATTTCTTTTTATATTAAAGAGCTAGCACAGATCTCATTTCACACTGAAGCTTTTCTAAGTCTCTAGGGCAAAGGAGAGTCAGAAAGGCTTTACATCCTGCAGAATTTCAGATCTTTTATTCATTGATTGTTTGCAGGAATACTTGCTAAGAACTTCTCTCACACCAGGCAACATCATAAAGATATAGGAAGGCATATGACACGCATAGAATTAATGCTCTAATTGAGGGTAAAAGACTCATAAGCAGGGGCTGGAGTTGTGGCTCAGTGGTAGAGTGCTTGCCTGGCACGTGTGAGGCCCTGGGTTTGATCCTTAGCACCACGTATAAATAAATAAATAAGTAATGCATTGACAGCTATAAATATTTTTTAAAGAAACGTATAAGCAAATAAATCTGTACTTTAAGATAATAATTGACATGGAGAAAATTAAAGTTAATTCGTGTATTCTTTTGTGTGTTTCTACAGTAGCATTAATCACATTCGTATTATAACTATTCATTTGTCTGCCATTTTTCTCTTACTAAACTATGTCCATTTCATTTTTGATTCCCTGCCAAATCCCTAAACTGTAACAACGAAGAGTTAAAAATCTAAATAGGGAATAAAGAAATGACAATAACCAAATACCATAATGAAATATCTTAAGACCCTCCCAGTCAGAGGACAGGAATAATAAGGGATGCACAAACCACTGTGCAGTTTCCAGGTGATAAGAGCCTTGATTGAGAGATTAGAAGATGCCCCTGGAAGACAGAGTTGTCGTAATAAAGTGGACTCCAATAAGTTGGCCTAGATTGTAAAATTTAGTGCAAAACATAAAGGTGGCCTCCCTATGCTCATGCTGGTGCTTAACTTCTCTGCTTACTTTCATAGTTCTGGTTCAATTGGTTTTTTCATCTCCTGCAGTCATCTAAGTCTATATGAGGAACCACAAATTGTTCCAAGTTCATATTTCCGTGCTTTTGTGATTTGTAGAAAACAAGCATCCATGGCTCAGCTCCATAATTTTTCCATTCAAATAATACACTGTTATGTTTTTGCTCTTCTGCTTGTTTTTAAACAAGCAGTATTTGCCCTGCTCGTGTGATTTGAAGACAACTGAGGAAGAGATGCCTCACAGTTCCATGCCCAACTTTCCTACTATATAAAATCTGGCTGAAGCTATGCATTAAAGTTTTTGTCACAGCACAGGAAGATGTGATAAAGTTACTCATTCACACAAACATTTGCTGCTCACCTACTTTGAGCAGTGTGCATGGCTAGATGCTATGAGTCACCCAGATGTCATTTAAACTTGGCTCCTATCTTCAAGAAACTGATGACAGTAGAAAAGACAAGTGTCATATCTGAAGCACAAGGAGAATGCCATTAGTGCCACATAAGGCACAGAGAGTACATAGGGCCAAAAACTAAGTCACAGATTTATCTACAGATGTATTAGAATCCTTAGGACACATGTTCAATTGGCTTAAACCAGAGTGTGCCTAAGTCCTTAATTATCTATGAAAGCTTACAACATATACATTGATATTTTTCGGATTTTTTTAGTTCCTCTAATGTGAATAAACATTCACACGATGAGTATTTTTATTCTTTGGCTCTGAATATGCACTCTTGTTCAGAAAGAAGGGTCCCTATGGGGAACACCACAAATTTCTTTACAACGAGCTTGATTTTGCTTTTTGCATTGGTTAATCCATGCAAAATATAAAATACAGATCTCAGTAAAGTCATAAAGTAGCAGGCGTTGGCTTTGTAGTAATTTTAAATGGGTCATATAGGGCTATAGGGGAGAGTGGGGGATTTCTATTTTTCACCTAACATACAGAAGGTGCAAATCCACTTCCATAAATTAAACAAGGTCCTCATTTTGCACCCTATAAACCCTTTCAGGATGCTGTTAAGAGAAAGTGGAGTCTCACCAGGGGCCACTTCAAAGATCAGTTCCTTGTGTTCATTAGAACAAATTTAAATGATCACGTGAGGAACTGCTGTTAGCAGTTTCACTGGGCATAATTTTTGAGTGCCTGTTACATGGAACACATGCTGCCACACTTTGCTTGTGATTTCAAATTTTGCTCAGCCCATTGACATTTATTGGTGCTTCAGGGGCCCAAATATTTTAACAATGGAAGCCATTTTTTTCTCTTAGTGACATAATATTGAGATTTCACAATCTGTACATAGTTGTCTTATTTATAATTTCATGCTCATGAATTTTTTAAAAAATAGTATTGGGGGTATTTTTCCTCAGATTTTCCTAATTGTGTAGAATTGCATGCAGAAATCATGTAGAATTGCATGCAGACTATTATGTGATAATAGAGGGGTAGAGGTAATCCAAACTTGGTTAAACAAAATATGTCTGAGGGTAATTTTTTAAATGTGTATCACTATTTCTCAAATGTGCTTTTTTTAAAGGGAGGGGCATGCATTTGTCTCTTTTCCTCTGCTGTTTCATTCAACAAGTGTTTATTGAACACTTATTGTGTACTAGACATTCTGCAATAAGAAAAACAAGATGCCTTCCTTTGTGGAATTTACAAAATGGATTTGTAAATCACTCTTCTGTTTCAATGAAGCAAAAACATCATTTTCTCTAAATTATATTTATATTATGTGTTATATTTTGCAAAATAGAGGATTCCACAAATGGTTACATTTTTAGATATGTCAACTTCAAGAAATTTCCTTGAAAGAATGAATGATTATTCCTCCAAGAATGGATGGAGCTTTATAGCCAATAGACTCTCCAAAAAAGAGTTGAAATAGAACATGTGCAAATGCCCTCTCAAGAATAAAGCAGTCTGATTATAAAAATGAAAGCTTCTGAGAGTTAGGCATATTTGTTTCCATCAAAAGAGCTGCAGCAACAATGACAGGCTTTGAAAAATTCCTGAAAATGGTTAAATTAATGATAAAATTCATTATTGAATTCTGATGTCTCAAAGGATATTCCCCCCAACCTGTTTTTTAATCACCCAAAATAGCATAGCATGCTTACAATTTCTTTTTCTCAAGATAACTGAAAATGGCTTTATTGGTGGTAGTATATGGTGGTTATTCTAAATTCTGAAAAAAAAAACGAGATAAATTATTTTAAATCCATCACTGCTTTGCACACGTCACTGAGATTCTGTTCATGTGTGCTCTTCATACAGTAAAGCAGGCATCGGTGAGGTCTTCGAAGGACACCAAGGGCCAGTGACAGGAATTAACTGCCACATGGCAGTGGGCGCAATAGACTTTTCTCACCTGTTTGTCACGTCATCATTTGACTGGACTGTCAAACTGTGGACCACAAAGGTAAGAACACCTTGGTTGAAATTCTCAGGTAACATACAGAGAAAGAGGATGATATTTTGTTCCCTGGGGAAGTTATAGGAAACACCTGTCTACCAAGTCTCATCTGGGTGACATGGCATTGGGAATTCATAGAACCTGCTGGTTATCTCTGTCTGTCCCAGAGCTAGTTAAAGCTTACCTTCTCAGTCCACTTTACTTATTTTTAAATATATGTAATATTTGAAAACAGTCTAATTGTTAAAAAATTTTTTCAAGTGATTCAAATAAGGATAAATCTGAAGTCCTCCTTCACCAAGACTAATCCCCCATATAATCAGTTTGGTATTAATCTTCTGGAGCTTTGTAGCAATTACTTACTTACATGTGTAGCATGGAAAGATATGCTTTGGGTCTTGTTTTATCACTTGGCTGCTTGGTTTTTTTTGTAGACTTTGGAGGTTTTTAAGCTAGAAAATGGCCCTCTATTACTTGTGTTTTAAAGGTAATGCTGACCATATTTGAGAGCAAAAAAGAAAAGTAAAGACCACCTGGAAGAAAAGTACAGTAGTCTAAGGAAGACCAGTAGTTTGAAATGGAAAGTAGTAGATGGATTTGAGAATCACATAAGAGATAAAAGCCACAGAAATTGGTGACTGTTTTGATGCGGAGGAAGGTAAGGGAGGAAGTCATCAGGAGAGAAGCCAGTTCCATATGCAGGGCAACTGGCAACTTGTGGTAGCTTTCACTGTACTAGAGAACAGTAGAGGAGGGTGCATGATGAGGAAGATCTTTGCACATGCTGAGTTTGAACTGCCTGGGAGGAACATTTCAAGACCTCCAGTAGGCAGTTTGCCATGTGCAACAGAAGAGAGTGAGCTCTGGCTCCAGGTATGTATTTAATAGAAGTCAGAATAGCTAATCACATTTAAAGGAGAGGATTTTAAAAGAAACACTAAGTCTCAATCTTGAGGAAGAGAAATATTTAGAAAATAAACAAGAGAAATGGTACCAGAAAGGGGGATTGAAAAGTAACTCAAGGAATAGGAGAAAAATTAGAATTTTGTGTGTAGTTTCATGGGTGTTAATGAAGGACAGAATTGACTCTTAACTGGATGAAAAGATGTATGACCTCATTTACGAGAGAAATTTAAAAAAGAAAACCAAGTTGAGAGATCTATTTCTAACTATCAGTTTGACAGAAATCTTAATTTAACAACATATTCCGGGATGAGCCAGAAAGAAACCAGCCATTTGCATACATTGCCATTGGAGATGTAAAATAGCACTACAGTGTGGAAGGGATTCAGCACTATCTAAAAATACTGCATGCTTTAACAGACAATTCCAATTTCTGGAAATCTATGCCAAAGATAAACTAGCAAAAATAAGAAAAGGACGTATATAGAAAGATATTCATTCAAAGATCAATTGAATAGCAAAAGACCAGAAACAACCCAGAGTCTTCATCAGTAGGGCATATGTGAATCAAAGTAGAAAAAAATGAAGAAGACTTCTCCATAATATAATGACTGATCTATAGGATATATTTTTTAAGTTTAGAAAAGATAGATGGATAAAGTACATATAGTATTTTGTCATTGTGTAGAATTATGTTTATATAAAAAGTTGGAAGGATGAACCACATACATAAATTACATAATAGGGAGACAATAGGATGAAAGATAAAGACAATAAGCAGAATTCTTGGAATTTGTCTTGTTTGTACATTTGACTTTAGAACCATATGAATATTTTATGTAGTTATAAAACAAAATAAAATAAAATTTGGTTTCATAAAAATTTGAAGTAACATGAAACAAATCCCCATAGTTGGTTCAAATTGATGGCAAAACCTTACAATAAGGAATGGCTTAAACTTTAAAATCGTGTACTGTTGGGTGTGGTGGAGCACACCTGTAATCCCAGCAACTCTAGAGGCTGAGGCTGGAGGGTCACATGTTCCAGCCTAGGTAACTAAGAGAACCCCTGTTTCAAAATACAATTTTAGAAAGAAAGGTGGGATTGGGAAATAGGTCTGTTGTAGAGCATCCCTGGGTTCTTTTTCCAGTATAAAAGAAAAGAAAAAGAAAAAATGGAAACACCTTAATAATTAAGAAAGTAGATAATATCACCTTTAAGTAGGCCTGCCCACATAATTAGATCTGAGTCTTATCAACTTTCCAGATCTCTGAATTTCAAGGCAACAGGAGATACAGATGCCTGATGTTATGTAACACCTCAGATATGTAATCAGACAAATTTGGACAATGGGTAAATTTGTTGGACAACTGATTTCACTTCTGTAAAAAAACTAAAACATAACAAAAACAAACAAACAAAAAACCTCGAAGTAGAAGCTACAAAACAGAACAAAACAAAACTTGAGACATTTCATCCAATCCCAACATATGGATTTTATGTAGATCTTGATTCAAACAATAAACCAGTTTTAAAAATTTAGAAACTACCGAGGAAATGTAAATGCTGACTGTACCTTTGATGATACTTATGAGTCGTTATTTTAGGTATGATATTCTAATCACTTTGAGTGGTTTTACTTCTTAGGAATGCATATTAAAATGTTTACAGAAAATACACTGATACCAATGATTTGCTCAAAATAAGCAGTTTGTGGATATAGATGAATATAATTGACCCTGTATTGATAATTACTGAAGATAGATGTTTGATATTAGTTTACCTCTAAATAGGTTTGAAATCTTCTACAATGTAAAAGACAGAAGAGAAATAATGACAAATACTTCAGAGAAGTAACATCAGGACCAAAATACATCCATTATTAGTTAGAACTCAGAAACCACTGATGTTCATAGTAAATACAGTTTCTTTGTGGTGTATTAAATATTTGACACAAATTATAATGGGTTATAGAATGATTGGAAAGTGAGGATAAATCAAGACTTTTCTATTTTATTTAAGACTACAGGGACTCAGGATATCGCTGCTATGGAAAAGCCAGTGAAGATGGAGAGTATAAAATCTCTAAGTGTAAGGTAGAGAAAGAGTCATTATAATGTGAGCTAGATCCCTAGCATGAGCAGGGGAAATGAATTTTAAATATAAGCTGGAAAGGATGCGGTCAGATATGTCTAAGTCTGAAAAGTCTCTGATGATGGCTGTTTTCTCAAGGAGTTGGGAGGTTAACTGTTCTGCTGAGCATGAAGTGGAGGTACTGAAACGAGCAATTTCAGCTCATAAGAGGAGGATAGGAAGAGCTGAGTAGGGAAACAAAACCGGACTCTGGGCAGAACGTTTTCGTGGCACCAGTCTTCGGGACTGATTTCTTCAGAAATACAAACATGGAAGAGGAATGCTAGCTGGATGTGAGATTGAAGCCTTAGCAGGGTGTGATGGAAGGACCTAGAACATGGAATCTGGAGATATGGATAAGAAAAGTGTAAGCTGAAGCAGAAAGGAAATGAAAACAGACAGGATGAAGTCAAGGGAGGAAGGGATTGGAAGCCCCCAGAAGATCAAAGAACAGGTATGAAGGAAGGACTTGGGTAAGAGAATTTGTAAAATAAGAGATGATCGTTAGGAAGTGAGGTGTTTGGATTAATGATCCACAATTGGAATAGTTCCATATGATAAGAAAAAGAAGGAGAAGGTAAGAAGACAATGACAGCATCATCAAGGATGAGGTATTGTGTAGTTGAAATTCAGTGAAGATGAAACTCACTAGAGAATGCAGGTCATAGAAAAGGTCAAGGTGTCTATGTGCCTTTGGAGTGGACAAGAATAATGGCTAGACTCAGATGGAAAAGGAGACAGTGCCCACATGCTGAACTCTCCAGTGAATTAGGAGGAGAGATGAAGAGGTGAAGGATGATAGAGCCAGATGGATGAGCTTAAAAGAAGACTTTTTCCTGGAGAACTGAGGAGCAGTGAAATAGCCCCAGAGAGCAAGTAAGAAGCTGACGCACTCACTATTTTGAAAGACAATACAGATAATGCCCAGCTTCTACTTGAGGGCCTTTATCTGAGACAGACGGAAAGGTGGTGAGCTTATGGTAGGGCTAGAATTCCTGAGGAGATAGTAGAACAGGCCACCAAGGAGAAAGCTAAGAACACAAGAAAAGGCATTTACCATGACAGAGAGACCCAGGGATACGGGAGGTCATGGTGGAAACATCTGGAAAGGAAGAAATCCTAAGTGGTTTGGGTAAAATAAATGCTGATAGATATTTCTGGAAAACCATATGAGACCCCACCAAAAAAAAAAATGATGGGGATAGGTTGCTAAAAAGGGCCCTGAAGTGCAGAATAAGATGGCAGTCTTTACAGATTCTATCAAAATGTGGACAACATGAAGGGAGCAAGGATAAAAACACATTGCACATCCACCCCCACCCCGTGCCTTACCACATTGCATTTCATCACTAAACCGCTGTCAGGGAGGACCTCCCTTTGAAGCAGAAACCTTGCTGGAGTGGTTTTCCTTGCAAGAGAGGAACAGGCTACGTTCCAGGCAGCTGAGTCAACAAACTCACAAGTACCATTTTCATCCAAACGGCTTGGAGGAAAATATCCAGTAAGGAAATGAGGCTGGAATGATATAGGTCTCTACTTGCTTGTGTAGATTGATTTTTATTTTATAGGTGATGGCAAGTCATTTTAGAAGTGTATTAATCAAAATTTAATTTTAAGAGTTTGCTTTGAAATACTATGGGAGATGAATTTGCATGTGTGGCCTACACCAACATTTTAGTGAACTCATACTGTGTTGTAGGCATTGTGATAAATGTTTTAAATCCTTACAATAAACCTGAGTGGATATTAGTATCCCAATTTATATAAGAGGAAATAGGAATAAGAGGGCTTAAATAACTTCCCTGCTCTCCTTAGTGAATAAAGTGGGGAAATTGGGATTTAAACTTAGTTTTGTGTGATCTCAAAGCCTGTGTTCTTGGGTCAGAGCTATAGCTCAAAAATACAGTGCTTGCCTAGCTTGTCAAAGGTCTTGGGTTGGATTTAATTGGTGCATTTAGTGAATTCATTCTATACACATATATGGAATATCACACTGAACCTCATTAATATGTATAATTAATACATGTTAATAAAACATTTTTAAGTCTGAATTCTTTTCCACACCAGCATGCTAAGCACAGAGATAAGAAGCCCAGTTAGAAGCCTAGTTTGGTTATCAAGATGAAAGACAATAAGCTTATGGAGAAGAATAAAGCCAAATCTGAGAGATAAAATCAACCAGACACAGTGACCAAATGACTTGATTTGAGAGTTAGTCAATGATGATTCTGCTATTTCCAACTTTGGCATCTGAGTGATGGTTCACATGATCATTTCAGGACAAACAAGAGGAGGAGCAGTCTTGGGTTAAAGGTACAAAATTAGCGATCTGAACATGTTTAAACTGAGGTGCCCAGAAATTCCTAGAAGGTAATTAAAGAGATACATATCAGTCCATTCAGGCTGCTATAACAAAATAACTTATACTGGATAATTTACAAACAATGCAACTTATTGCTCATAGTTCTGGAGGCTGGGAAATCTACAATCAAGGCATCAGCAGATTCAGTATCAGATCAGGACCCTGCTCCAAAGATGGTATATTCCTGCTACATCTCCTTGGGTAGAAGGGCCAGGCAGCCTCTCAAGCTTCTTTCATGAGGGCACTAATTCCATTCATGAAGGCTCCAACCCAAGGACCTAATCACCTCTTAAAACTCTCACCTTTAAATACCATCCTATGGGGAATGAGTTTCAATGTATTGGTTTTGAGAGGACACAAACATTCAGACCACAGCAATACTGAAATTTGGGGGTAAGAGTTGAGTTTAAAAGAATAGATATGACAATGATCAGTATATAGTTAGTAATTTATTCCCAAGGGGAAATCTACTAATAAAATGTGAAGAGCACATTGAGTCCAGTGTTGGAGCCACTGATGCAGCATGTGTTGAAGCATAAGAATGTAAATCAAGGGTGTTAAACACCAGAGATGTCAAGGAATAGACAGATGGAAAAGGCCAGAGGAGGGTCACAGAGGCCTCAGTGAGAACCATTTCAGTACAGCAGTGGGGATGGATTATATGTGGTTAGAGGGTAACAGTGGACACAGAAAATATAGACTACTCTAGAAGAGAAAGAGAGAGAACAGTGACAAGCAGGAAAAGCTGGAACATGGAAGGATTTGATTATTATACTATTTGAAGGACCTGAGTATATTTGTGACCTGAAAAGGAGCCAATAAAAAGTGTGGCCAATAGTGTGAGTCTTAAAAACTAGGAAAAGATGATTACAGGTACCTGTGTGGAAGAGCTAAATGGGGACTGGGGCAGGGGGAGAATGAGGCAGGACATCAGTAGGGATTGAAAAAAAAAGGGTTATAGGTAGGTTTAGCTAAATGGAAGTGTAGTAGAGAGGTGAGGAATAAAACAAGGGTTCTATTTCTCAGTGAAATAAGAGGTGCAGTTATCTGCTAACAGAGGTCTATGATGTGGTTAAAAGAGGAGCTGGGCACAGTCACACACACCTGTAATCCCTGTGGTTTGGGAGGCTGAGGCAGGAGGATCACAAGTTCAAAGCCAACTTCAGCAACTTAGAAAATAAAATATAAAAGTGGGGATATGGCTCAGTGGTTAAGTGCTCCTGGGTTCAATCCCCCATCTAAAAAAAAAAAAGAGAGAGAGAGAGAGCAAGGGGGTTTAGACCAGGTCCTCCTTGGGGTACTCCCTGACTCCAGGATGTCTGACCTGCACAGACATAAGGACCAGCTGGGACTAAATATCACTAACACATTTTGTAGGTGATGTCTGACTTAAATTTTACAAGGTAATCAGAAGAGTGTCTGGAATTATGTAAGCATGCTGTTGTTGAATCTCTTCATAAAGCTCCTAATTCTGACCTTTGAAGCTCTGCATGACATGACCTCACCTTGCAGTAGCAGGTTGACAGATTTAGGTGTGGGAAATACATCTCATCTCCACAGTTCTTCTAAACCAGAGGTTCTTCTTTTTTATTGATTCTTTTTAGTTATACATAATTCATTATGTATTAGAATTCATTATGACATCATTATAAAAGTATGGAATATAATTTGCTCTGATGCAGTCTGCAGTACTTCCCCTGTCCCTCCTCTCCTCCCCCCCCCCAGTTCCCTTCCCTCTACTCTATTGATATTTTTAAACCTGGGGTTCTTAAAGGGTAGGTGCCTGTTCATCAACAGCATTACCTGGGTCTTAATTAGAAATGCACATTCTCAAGGTCCCACCCAGACCTCCTGCATCAAAACCCCTGGGAGTGGGCCCAACCATCTTTGTGTTCCTAATGCTGAAAAAAAAAAAAAATGTGAAAAGTCATGCTCTAAAGAACTGTAAAGTTCTCTATCAAACTCCCCATCCTACAGTGTCAATAGGGCAATTCAGTCATTTTGAGGGAACTCTCCTTTCCACTGGGCTTGTGTTGAGAGTCTTGGGACCAAGTTTTGAGTTCCTATAGGTGAATGAAAACTAGCTTGCCACCACCACACCACCAACTCACTTTCTTTCTTTCTTTGGTACTGGGGATTGAACCCAGGGTGCTTAACCACCCAGCCACATTCCCCAGCCCTTTTTTATTTATTATTTTGAGATCGGGCCTCACTAAGTTACTTAGGGCCTCACCAAGTTGCTGAGGCTGGCTTAGAACATGCGATCATCCTGCCTCGGCCTCCTGAGCCATTGGAATTACAGGCATGTGCCACTGTTTCATTCAGTTCTTGATATATTAAAGATACTACTGATTCTGGCCAAGCATTTGTATGATGCATATGTTTGAAACCCCAAATTAATTAAAACCTTTTGTGATGTGCTGGGAACAATGGTTATGCTTGAACTCTTTGACAATGTGGGCTGGTGTCATTCTCCTCTCTTTTGGTTTTTTGTTTGTTTGGTTGGTTTTGGTTCCAGGCATTGAACCCAGGGGTGCTTAACCACTGAATCACATCCTCAGCCCTTTTTTGTATTTTATTCAGAGACAGGATCTTGGTCATTTGTTTAGGGACTTCCTGACTTGCTGAGGCTGCCTTTGAACTCAGGATCCTCATGCCTAAGCCTCCTGAGTTGTTGGAATTACAGGCAAGCACCACCACACCTGGCACATTCTCCTCCTCTTAATCTTAACAAATGTAAGAGTTAAAGGGAAAAGTAACAACATGTCTTAAAATTACTAGTAATTTTTGCAATACTATTATATAAAATAAATAGGGAAAAGGGAAAAATAAATATTATTTTGAAAATACTGCAAATCAAGGTCTTTGGCTTTTTAAAATCTAATTGACAGTAAGAATTTTCAAAGGGGTCTGTGGCAGAGAAAGAAATGAGATGAGTATTTTCGTTAGTCCTTCCTGACAATAATGATTACCTTAGTAATCTTTATTTTAACTCACTGGGTAGGTTGGAGTCATTTTATCAATTAAACAAAGTTAAAGATTATGGTGGAGTCTCACTTAATAGCCAGATGAGTGACACCATCAAACTGAAGCTTGCAAGTGAAATAACGTGAGGATATAGAAAGATTGATGCTAAGAAACAAGACATTGAACTTAAAAGGAGGCTATAATATAATACTTTGTGAAAAGCAGTACAGGTCAAGAAGATAACCAAAGAAAGTTCAAAGACAAACCAAACAACAGGAGAATTTGGCCATGCAGATGTGCATTTTGTACACTCCACTGACCAAGAATTCATATTTCTAGTGCAAAGATAAAGTATTAGGAAAGAAAAATCTGTATTCCAGGGAAGGATGCTCTAAGCCACTATAAATTTTCTTTCAAAATGGTATTCACATACCCTGCAAAATCAAGCTCATCTTGAAGTCTGTAGCAAAGACCATATTCACTTACTTTGCATAACTAATATGATTTCCAGAGAGACAATAGCACTTCACATTCTTTTAGAAAAAGAGAAGCTGTCATTTTAAAGATCAAAATTTTAAAATAAAACTTCTGTACTTAGGATTTAAAAATATTGCAGCTAAATGAAAAGTATATTTGCAAAAAATGCAAACATTGCCAATTTTCTTTGTGATTTGAATAATTAATATTTCCAGTGATCTTACATATGACTTTACTTAAATTTTTCATGAATATTGGACAGGTTGCATTCTTGAACTGGGAAAAATGAACGAAAAACACGACACTTCATATTTTAAGGGATTTGAGTTTCTAAATTTCCAAAAGAATAGCTTGGTTTATGAGCACCAAATAGCCACATTGATTGATTGTAGGTGAAAATTTTATCAACCTATTAGTGTTAGAGAATATCGAAATTTTAAAAGTATTAAATAATTTTAATAATTTACTGATTAAATAGGTAAAGGAAAAATAAGCAATAATGACAGAAGCAGTTAGGGGGTCATCAGAAACTTAAGGCAATGTAATTAAGGCTACTTATTTATTTAGTTACATTGGGGATCAAACCCAGTACCTCACATGTGCTAGGCAAGTGCTCTACCACCGAGCTACACCCCTAGTTCCATTTTTATTTTTAAGTATATGAATGCAATTGTTTTTTGATAATGAAAGGACTCTATTCACCATTTTAATTATCAATATATTTTGTTTTAATTCCATACTAGATTCTATCTTGAGGAAAATGAAAGAAATAAATTATAAGCTCTTGTCCCAGCAGATAAAGAAAACATCATTGATATAATTGGTCACTAGGTAGATAGAATCTGGGAGATGTCAAGTGAATAGTAGAGCAGAACCAGTTGTGTCCTGATTGGTGTATGGAGGGTAGGTGTTATTAGTCAGGTTTTTGTCACTGTGACCAAAATACTGATGAGGAAAATCCTAAAGGAGAAACAACTTATTTAGTCTCATGATTTCTGAAGATTCAATTTACAGTGAGCCAACTCCATTGCTGTAAGCCCAAGATAAGGCAGAACATGATGGCAGAGGAAGGTGCTCAACTGTGACATCCAAGAAGCAGAGAGCAAAAGGGCAAGAGACAAGCCAGGGACAAGATACAGTCCATGGGCATTCCCCAGAGACCTACTTCCTCCAGCCATGCCCCACCTACATACAGTTACCACCCAGCATTTCATTCAAATGATTTATCTATCAGATGTATAAAGCCTTCAACGAAGTTACTGCTCTCATCATCTAACTATTTCACCTCTGAACATTCTTACACTGCCTAGCACATGAGCTTTTCAGGGGACACCTCATATCCAAACCATAACAACAGAGCATGGAAGACAGAGAGCATAGGTCCTCTAGCTGTCCACATGGAGGCCACCCATGAGAGACCATCCATGTGAGTTCTCACTTCAGCATCGTCTGTTTCTGTGTCTTTATCTACCCAACTTCCCCTTTGCTCCAACTTATGAAAAACAAAGTGCAAACACCTACCCTTGACCTTGCTGCCTCCTTCCCAACCAGTTTGTATTCTGCCTTTTTTTACCAAACTGCAATTTCACCCCTTACAATTTGTCTTTATCCCCATGATCTCCACAGACCTTCTGCTCCTTCAAAAGTTGCTCTGACCTTCTTCTTGCCTGGTCCAGTGGTCGTTCTGCCACTTTCATTTCCTTTGATGATTTTGATGCTTTAATGTCAATTGGTCCCTGGAGCATCCATCTTTAAATGCATCAATGAGGCAGCTTTGAAAGTACAGTAAAAAGTTACATACTTAAGTCTGTCTTTGATGATCCTTTCAAAAATAGAAAATGCATTGCCTGAATAAATTCTGTTGAGTACCAACTCTTACCTTTTACTGTATGTTAGCACATTAAATTTCCAATCCTTCAAAAAATGCTGGTGTTGATGCTTGGAAATAAAGTATGCACTCTTGACTGGATTAAAACATTCATTATTCCACTCAGCTTCTCTATTTGCTGAGGTTTGGGATAGTTTTTTTCCTGTGCTGCAGTTGAACTTAGTGGCTAGACAAGTTATGAGTCTCTGGATTTTCATCATTACATCCAATTTGGAAAGTTTCAGTGGATTCCAATTAAACATTGGGTTAATATTTATTTTGGTCTTGGTACAACTTCACAAGATTTAGGCTCCTGATACTGTTCCTGTATTTGCCAGGTCATTCCCTTTCTTTTGACTTCAAAGAGCTTATGTTTCTTCTGCTTGCATTAATACCATCTTCTATATCATTTTTACATTAGACTTTGGGGCTCTAAAATTTAATTTCTTTCTATTGACTGGTCAGGTATATGGCCTGACTTAACCCATGCATTGATATTTGATGTGAATCTTGGATACCACCTTGGGGTGCTATCATTCAAGGACCACTCATGATACACATTTGATTGATGGAAATCACTGACTTCCTCTGAATGTATCGTGACATGCATGCAGCTGTCCTATCCATTAACATGCATCTCAATCCTCCAGTCTCTTAACAAAACCGTGAATCTAAGAATGAAATTGTCTAAGTGACTGAAGGATGATGACTTTGCACAAATTAGAAAGAAAATCTTCACTCTTCAAGCAATGGCTGTGAAATCAATAAACAAGTATTACCTACTTCATTTGTACATCTTCTGCCAGGGTTAAAATATAGGATCACTGTCTTAACTGATTGTTTTCCCTCTTAGCTACTAGGAAAGAATGATAATTTGAATCTGTTATGAATAAAAGAGATTGGAAACAGTTTTTCCCTAAGGAAAAACATTCATTATTTCTTTCTAAATGTATTCATTAAAAATGATTATGCATTATAATAAATGGTTTTAAATGGACACATTATATATAATACAATGACAAAAATACTTTTGTATCTTGAATCACAGTGATTATGCAACTGAGATAGAACTGCCACCCTTCTCCTGTCAGACTGTGAGCTCCTTAAGACTAGGTCTGTCTTTTTTTGTCTCTATTCCCACACCAGACATAGTGCTTGGAACCTGGTAAGCACTTAATAAACCAATGAATTAATACATGAACAAATAAATCCTTTTTTTAAATTTTAAAAAGAAGTATACATTGAAATCATACTACATCACATGTATAATTAACTGTGTTTTCGAGAAGTAAAATTCATAGCTACAAATCCCCAGTACCACACACAAAAAAATTCATAGCTACAGTTAAGAAGTATTATAAATAGAAAACTGAGGTTAAGCTTTAAAACTTCTATTAGAAAATAGTTAAGAAAGTATAACATTGAGGGAACAACCAAAGGTAACCATCCATACAGTAGAGAGTCCTCCTAGATGAACTCCTCACAAAGGAGATAAGTAGAATCCAAATCAATTTTGAGACAGGTGTGAAGAACTAGGCAACCAAAGTATGTGTCCTTACCTGCCACCTGCCATCTGTGAGCAAGGGCTGAGATTCCCCATCAGGCATGGCTCAGGGATACCTGTTCCTGGAAAGTCACTTCTTGGTGTGCTGTAGCCCTCTTACATTCAGGAATGCTCTTTCTAAAGACACTCCTAGGAAAGCCTGTCTTCTCTGGGGAGAAGAATGGAGCCTTTCTTTCTCACTCATAGCTTATAAGAGAAACTCCTATCTCACTAAGATAGTGAAGAGATGGAAGAAAAATGTGCTAAAGAGGCTTCTCAGAACCAGGGACATCCAAGCTGAAGTCTGAAGTAGGTATTAGTTAGATAAGAGGGAAAAAGGAAAGTTCACAGAGGATAAACAGAGTATATAAAACACAGAAGCATGGAAGAGTGGACATTTGCTAGCTCTGTGAATTTAGAAAAGTTGTTCCACCTCTCTGTGCTACAATTTATTCATCTGTGAAGTTGTGATTAAAATACCACCTATTTCATGGTGTTCTTGTGAAAATTAAATGATTTAATATGCATAAAATTCTGAGAATAGTGTTCAGCACAGAATAAACACTGTGAAAGAAGCAGTAATAATAATTACCATTATTACTATTAAACTTTGTTGTTATTTTTGCCATTGTGACTTGGAAATTAAGTGATTTAGTGGGTGCTATAGTTTGGATCTTGAATGTCCTCCAAAAGACCATGTATTAAAGCTTGGTCCCCAGGATGGCACTAGTGGGAGGTGATAGAAGTTTGGAGAAGTAGGTCCTCATTGGAGGTCATTAGTTCACTAGGGTCACCAGTACTCTTCCTTTTTTGTTCCCTGGCTTATGATGAGACTGGTTTTGTTCTGCCTCATGCTCTTACCATTGTGGAATGCATCACCCAAAGTAACAGAGCCAGGCAATTAAGAACTGGAATCTCCAAAGCTATGAACTAAAGTAAACCTTTTTTCCTTATAAATATGTTATCCCAGGGCTTTCATTATAGTAATGGGAAGCTGATTAACACATGGGGCTGGAGCAGTAGGTATAAGGTGACAGGATAGAAATATTGCAAGGATAGCTATGGGGACAGAAGGGACCAGATGACAAGACAGTCTGTGGGGTCATAAAATTGAATGCAGACTTTCATCTGCAGATGACAAGGGTGATTGTTAAATTATTTGGATCTGGAAAGTCCCCAAAGATTCATTTACTTAAAGATGTGACCCCCAAATGCAGCAATGTCCAGAGGTGAGATTTTTAGAAAATCAATGAATCATGAGGACTCTAACCTCAGTGGATTAAATCCAGTTGATGAATTAAGAATT
Organism: Marmota marmota marmota; assembly: GCF_001458135.2. Taxonomy (NCBI): domain Eukaryota; kingdom Metazoa; phylum Chordata; class Mammalia; order Rodentia; family Sciuridae; genus Marmota; species Marmota marmota. The sequence continues at coordinate 1,865,144 of NW_026000142.1, forward strand.
TGAATGAATTATTGGGAGGCAGGGCCTAGTTGGAGGAAATAAGTCACTGGGAGCATTCCCTGGAACAGTTTTTCTTATCTCTGGCCCCTACTTCTCTTCTTCCTCCCTCTAACCTCTCTCTTTCTCTGCTTTCTGGCTGCCATAGGCTGAGCAACTTTCCACCACTATGCCCCTTCCACCATGAGGTTCTGCCTCACCTCAGGCTCAGAGAAGTGGAGTGAGCCAACCATGATGCAGTGATTTATTTTACGTGACTGAAACCTTTGAAACCATGAGCTAAAATAAACCTTTCCTCCTCCAAGTTGTTTGTGTCAGGTACTTTGTTTCCAGTGGTGAAAAGCTGACTAGCACAGAGATAGCATAGAGATAGCACAGGGTCTCTTTGTCTCTTGTTTGATGTCATGCAGAGGGAAGGTGAGCACTAAGGACAACACACATTCCCCACAGAGTTTGGACCCTAGTGTTGACCTAATGTTCTGCTTCAGACAACTGGCTTAATCCAATTACCAACAGTATTTATATTCTATATTAACTCTGTGATCCATCCCATAGATCCTTCATATCTCAGCATTAGTAGGTCTTGTTATTAATGGACCCACAATTCCATCACAGTTATAGCAACTTGATTGACCAGTGTCAACTTTGGCAACCCTTCTTGAGACTTCCCCTCCGATTCACTGCTGCCCCTAGATTTTGAGACGAAGCCAGACTGTATTTGACAATCATCATCACACTAACAGAAGCTTCATTTACCTGACTGCTTACATCTGACTGGCATTGTGCCAGAGATTTCACATAATTTTAAGAATATTTGTACCAGTGCACTGCCATGTGACCTCATCTTGAATGATTCATTGCAGAATAGTGTCATCTGGTCTTTCTACTAGTTTTGTGTTTACCTGCATTTACATTGTATCCTCAATTGAACTTTTCTTTTCATCAACTTTAAATTGTTTTTTGGTTTTGGATCCAAACATATATTCCCTTTCTCCTTGTTCCAACAAACCTCTGTTGCTAGTTTGTCAAATCTTGACCCATGGGTCTTTTCATACCTGCCCCACCAAGTCCTGGCTTCTCAAAGGGGAATATGGCAAAATTAGAAGATAGAGGCACTTTCATTTGTTTTAGATCTACAAAAAGTGTGTTTAAGGGTTTTTATTCTTAGTAATCCTAATATCACTTGCTTTTACAATATCTACATATTTCTTTAACTTGTTTGACAATTTAGTATATACTTCCACATTCTTTTTTCAGAATAGGATTTTGTTTTGCTTATCTTTATCTAGTACCCAATCCCTGCTAGTTTATTAGTGTTACACATAATATAGAATGAATAGAATTTTCCATAGGAGAAATTACTACTTAATCAACTTGAGTTAATAAATATTGGGAGATTGTTCTCATTTTTCTAGGACTTTGTAAAGAACAAATAAGAGTTTTGTAGTGGAAAAATAAATATAATTAATCTTTGAAAAATGCTCCTTTTTCCTTCCAAAGTGGAGTAACCAGCCTTCCCATAAATCCTGAGGAACCAGACCTCAGTGTTTACTACTGGAAGCTCACCAGCTCTGTGGAAGTTTCTGGAAAGGAATGTTGTGGAATTGGCGGTTGAGTGAAATAGCTTTCTCTCCGGTCCCCTGGTTCATTGGCTTGAACTAAGCCCAAGTTGAAAGCAAGAAAAGGTTTCTTATAAGTTGTCAGTTTCCTTCTCACTTAGGACCTTCCTTAATGATTAAAAACTTGACTTTTAAACCCAAGTTCCCCTTCACCTCTCTGCCAGGTGCAGCAGCAGGACAGTCTGCAGTGGGTCACCACTCCTGTGCTTGAGACTTTTGGCTTCCTCCCCCCGAGGAACTTCACTTATGCCTAACTGGTTTGATTGTTCTCTCCCTCAGCCGCCCTCCTTTAACACAGGTCAGCAAATGAGCTGAGATTTTGCTATTCTTTTGCTTTGAGGACCATTTCATTAATGCAGCATCTATGGATTATCAATATGAAGTGTGTTTGTGTGTTTCTGAGTGTGTGGTTTTATTTCTTCTCTTGATAGTATTTTCTGTTATGGTAGATCCATAGTACATTAGAACAGCCATGCTTTTCTCAAAGAAATTCTTCCCCTACCCACAACCCTAAAAATCTATTTATCGGGAAAATGATTTCTTAAAAGCAAAGAATAATTATGTTTTCTTTATCAAGTGTGTGACAAAATTATTACCAGTTTCTCTGAGGTGGGGCTCTGCCTGTGCTTTCTTCCTACATAATCCTCTGAGATAGTCTTCCTAAAATACACCTTTCATTATGCTATTTCCTTATGCTAAAACATACAACAGTGGTTCTCTTCTGTGGCATCCTAACAGACATTTTTTTTTTAAGGAATTTCATGATTTTTTTAAAAAGTGAAAGTGTTAACACTAACAAGTATCTTCATTGGGGAGGCCCCTATCCTTCAAGAAAGGAATAATTATGCAGCATGTGGAGATACTATGCTGACCTGAATGTGGATCTCAGGGCTTCCCCAGTGTGCTGAGAGAACAGTATTCCTTGGAACACAGTTCTGGAAACTCTGACTGATAACGGTTCTATTTGCTGTTCTCATCATTTCAAACACTTCAACCTGCATTTCCTGGTTCTCCACCCTTTAGGGCAAGCATTTCACCATTAGTATTACAAATCCTAACTACAGTTTTTCCAATTTGCTCTTCAGTAACAATGTCAAACAAATTTTTTTTAAAAAATCAGTCAAGATAGAGATCATTTGAACAACATAACTAATGAAACTGAATACATCTAGAGAAAGAAAAAATAAGAGAGGGAAGAGAGAAGAGGGAGAAAGAATTGAGCACTCAGAAATAATGTTTAGAGATGGCAAAGTGACCCAGCCTTAAAAGCCATGGAAGAGCTGTCCACAAGCACGTATGCAGTGCCAGCACCACTTGCAATCCTGATTAGATAAGTATACCACTTATTATTTTTTTAGAAATGGTTTTTACATCTTTAACAAAATCAAAGTCCACATATGGGAAACAAGATACAAAAGCAACAAGAAAATCTGTTTAAGTCATAGAAATCAGATCTAAGGGGTACTTTGCAGATCCCCGATGCAATTCCCTAATTTTGCAGAAAAGAAAACTGATATCTAGAGAAGAGTGATTTAGATATCTTTCTGATCCCATATTTTTTTCTGCCTCATGTTGATTGTAATCAGGTCAGTTAGAAAACACTGTGCTAAAAATGTGGCAATATTTTGTGTTGTCCACCAATTCCGATTTGCCATTTAGTAGTGACCTCAGACACTTGAGTAACCTACCAGATTTCACCAGCTTTAATAGTATTTAACATAAAACTATTCATCATAGTATGAAAATAAAGCTATTCTTATAATAACTTTAATCAAAACCCCAAAATTACAGTATGGGAATATAATGTAAATGGCTTTTGATCGTCTTTATGTGCTACTTGCTTCTCTCTTATCCACTGAACTATGAGCTCCTTGGGGCCAATGGTCATATGTCAAATTTCATTTATATTTTCCCTTAAGCTTTAAGTCAGGTAGTAATGGGTTAATTTTTAATATAGGCTTTTTGACCTATTATATATTATTTAAGTTTGGTTGCTAGCACTTATATTTCTGATTAACATTAAGATAAATTCTGAGGTTTTATGTTCTCTGAAAATTTATTTCAATACAATAGCATCCCAGTGGACCTGCCAAGACATCTCTGTCCATTCTTCACTGATATTTCTAATTTACTTCAATCTACACTTGTCACTTTTTTTCCACCATCAATCTTTTCTCCCTCTGCCCAATTGAATGTCTCCATGAATGTCCATATATGAACACAGCATTTATATACTGATTAACCTATAATGTTATTGTTGCAAAATATGCAAGAATATATCGATTTAAATTTAGTTATGATTCTGCCACAAAGTCAAAGCAAATATTTCTTCCCTTGACTACTCAGAAGAGTACTAAATTTGGCCAATTATTCATTTATGAAATCAATGTTGAAGGAGAACTTAATGTGTTTTTAACCTCATGCCAGAGAGTTTGATAAAGGTAGAAATGAGACCCAGTCTCTGGTGCCAACAGGTTCATTATACATGTCTCATTGCTCAAACTTGAGTCATGACTAGAACTACTTAAAAAAAAAAAGTTCTTTTCAACTTTCAGTATTGCCTTATTTCCATTGTAATGTAATTTAAGTACATATAAACAGAGAACAAAGTATATGCTCTTTAGGCTTATTCATTCAATACCTATTTACTAAGAGCTTACTATGTATGGTCCAGGCACTGGGAATTTCGCAGTGACAAGGATACACAAAACTCCTGACATCACAGAATGTTCACTAGGGTGGAAGAAAAAGAAAAATTGAGAAAACAAAAGAAACAAAAACAGTTAATTCTTGTTATTTGCCACAGTTGTAGTCTGTAAAGTTGCTACAAGTACTGAATTGGCAAATATTGAATAGACATTTCTCCCGGAAAAGCAGCATTAGGTTTTTACAAGCCTCTGGTCACAACATTTTCATCAACCGATCGATACATGATCTCGTTTTGTGTTTCTGTTGAAAGATACCGTATTTAATATGTGCTGTTGATTCATTAACATTGAACAGTGCATGCTGGAAGCAAGCTTCTCTAACGTGCATTTTCTCAGGAGGACACATCAGGCCTTTTTGTGCTTAGGGACACTAGACAGTGCTTCAGCACTCTGCTTGGAACCCATTCTAAACAGCAAGATCACCAGCAAGGCAAAAAACACAGCGCCAAGTAGACCACAAAGAGAACATTTGTTTACTGAATCATGAAGGCAGAGCCCTACATGGAAAGCTGAACACTTCAGTAATGAAGTAAGAGTGTATTTAAATCTAACTACATATAACAGGCTCCAAGGCAGCAGCAGGACAGGGCTTCTAGAAAGAGGTCAGAAAACAATGGCTGGGGCGAAGGAAAAGGAGACATTCATATGTATTCTGCAGGTGGAGTTCAGGGATGGCAGGATTGGACAGTCTACAGCAGAGGAGAAAGCTGCACTTTCTCCAGGGGTAGAAAGCAGCTTTAGTGTGCAGAGGAGACTGTGACGGCAGCCACTGGCTGGAGCAGAGGGTTTTGATGAGGGGAGGAGGGGCCGCCCGTGGAACCCCTGGTCCTGCCATTTCAGCACTGCTCTGCCCCAGCGGGATTGGATGGTAGTATTCAAAGCCCCGGCCTGTCTTGTTACAGGGCTGGCGTGGGATTTGTGGCATGGAGACACTTTCTCAATGTAGCTATTTGTACTGAGCCTGTCACTAGCTCAGCGGGAGGTAAAAATTACTTGACAGTCTCTCCTGGCTCTCACCCATCCTGAGCATGAGAGCAAGTGGGGGGTGTCCGAGTGGGTGGGCTCCACACAAAGTAAGTCCTGAGGAACTGGAGCTTTTGGTGAAGTAGAATGAAGGGCACTGGGAGTCTCAGCAACAATTGGGGAGCAACCATGCGCAGGCAAGCAGCCCCTACAATGGAGTCCCTTGGTGCCCCTATCCTCTCTACAGTTCACTCTTCACTTCCAAAGTGCTTGATGGGGTATAACAGATAATCTCCTCTATCAACTCTTTATCTCTCTCTCTCTCTCTCTCTCTCTGTCACACACACACACACACACACACACACACACGCATCCCCAAATTATCAAACCTCACTTTGGAATTTCAAAGCTCAGCTAATAAGCCTAACCCTTATCAGAATTAAAAAAAAAAAAAAAAACTACATTTTAGTGCAGTTTCCTGGTTCCCTATTAAACTGCAAATGCAGACTATTCGCCATATGCAGTACACTCATTTAAACCCATTTGACTTCTTAAGGCAGGGTGATAACATTTTGGATTTCATTTTTGTTTGTCCTACAAGAGTCTTGAATTATGGCCAAAAACCCAGGCCCTGGATGAATGTGCTTTAGACCTCACTTTTTGTCAGGAGGCCAAGTGGACTTGGGAGAGAGGGTGGAGCTGTCTGTTGAGACATGATTTTTAGTTTGCCCTTTGCCTCTGGAGCCAGAGCCCTGGCCTCCATCCAGCCAAATGAAGAGAAGATTATGGTATTTTCTAGGTAATTTTAAGGAGCACAAACCTAAAGTAAAGTCAGGTGGTTTGAAGTCTGCTCTGAATTTTTCATGTGAAGGATTTGTCGTGATCTGGGTTTTCGGCAGAGCTGTACTTTAAATGCTGAAGGGAGCTGTATTCTTCTGGAGACAGGCATGTTTTGGTTGTTCACTAATGACCTCTGGTTTTGCTTATGGGGAATTTTGTTAACAAATGGAAATGTAGCAAAATAAAACATTCTCTTTTCTTTGGTACAGTTTTTTTTCTTCTTTTTTAAACAATGGGAACCATTGCAGTAAACTGTCAAAACCAGGCTATAGATATTGGTGATTGTAGCATCATTAATACTGTGTAAAAATAAATTAGTCACTTTGGCAATCAAATACATTCTTCTGATCTCTTGTCGGTGCTTTTAAACAGAGCCTTCTCCTTGCTGTTTGATAGATCCTATTGTTACAAGAAGAGAACCCGTAGAAATGTATTAAAAAATTCTTTGAAAATTTTCCAACTTCAGGAACCTATTCAGCGGTAATTAGCCTCTGAGGCGGCTGATAAGGAGCTCTGTAGGGGGCTGCGCCCTTGTTTGGAGGTTAACCCCACATGCACTCCAAGGAGAAGGTGTCAGTTTGGGGACCTGTTCCAGTTCTGCCTCCCCTCCCCTGCCTGTTTGCTTGCCTTTTCCCACCCTTTCTCCTCAGCCCCCTTCTCATGCTCTGATGTCCTTTTCTACAAGAAAGAGAACTTAAGGCTGAAGAACAGAGGGTAATAACAAAATCAACTCTAAACAAAGGGGCAGAAAACTTCCGTTTCAGGATGAAATCAGTCTACTGCCAGGCAAGCATGACGGACTGAACAGAATCCTCAGTTCTGGTTCAAGGTTAGCTAGAGCTCTGGGCTAGTTCAACCTACTTGTATATAGATAGCATCGGCCACCATAAAGTTTCTGTCCTTGCTTGTCCCACTTGTGGCAAGATTCTCTCTCAGTACTGTGGGTATGATTTAAAGGTAAGCTGCATATTTTTTAAAAAGCTCTGCCATCTCCAGAAAAATACATATGTTCTTATTCATCAAAGGCAATCTACCCCTTTTGTTGGAAGGCATAACAGAGCTAATGGTAGAGGGGCCATTACTGATAGCAAATGGGGTGTGTTCAGAAAGGAGAGAAGTAGCTGCTTAAGAAACAGCATCTGTCTTGCACTCTTAGGAGCCATTCCATAAATATAAAATGATCAGTAAATGTGTCCATGTAGATGTGCATTAGAGGCCAACAGGAAAAAAGAGTCTCCTCCTCTTCTTCTTGAGTTGTGTTAATTTAAACCAAGTTCCACTGAGTGAGTGACTTAAACAGCAGAGATTTATTGTCTCAGTTCTGGAGGCTGGAAGTAGGAGGTCAAGGTATTGGCAGACCTGGCTTCTTCTGAGGTCTCTCTCCTAAGCTTGAAAATGATTATCTTTTCCTTGTGTCTTCCAATGGTCTTCCCTCTGTGTGTGCCTGTGTCCTGGCCTCTTCTCATAAGGACACTAGTCATGTTCGATGACAGCCCACCCATAAGGCTTCATTTAAACTTAATTACATCTCTAAAGGTCTCATCTCTATGTACACTAGTTGCATTTAAGGTGCTAGACATTAGGACTTCAATGTATGAATTTTGATAGGGACACAATTCTGCCCACAAGAAGAGCTAAGTCTAGCCAGGTGCAGTGGTGCACGCCTATAATCCCAGCAGCTTGGAAGGCTGGGGCAGGAAGATAGAGAGTTCAAAGCCAGCCTCAGCAAAAGTGAGGCACTAATCAACTCAGTGAGACCCTGTCTCTAAATAAAATAAAAAATAGAACTGGGGATGTGGCTCAGTGGTTAAGTGCCCCTGAGTTCAATCCCTAATATCCACCCAACAACAACAACAAAAAAAACATGTCATCGTGGTCACTCTGTACTAATTGATGTAGAGTATCTAGTTGGTGTGAGGTGCTAATTTGGGTGCAGTCTTCTTTATAGTGGATGCACCATTCTCCTGTTTCCTGACACCATCATTCTTCCTTAAGCAAATAAACACATGAGAATGTTCCTTGGATTAAGCCCTTCCTTCCTTCCTTCCTTCCTTCCTTCTCTCTCTCTCTCTCTCTCTCTCTCTCTCTCTCTCTCTCACACACACACACACACACACACACACATACAAATACACACACTCATTTGAAATGTAATTGTTACAAAGACGCTTCAGGAAGATACTAATGGTTTAAGTTAAAGGTTAAGTTCAGTTTTTAATGAGATAAAATTTAGTAGACATTTAATTCCTATTGTTTTGTTCCTGTGGTACAAAGAAAATTCCTGCCTTGATTTCCTACTGTCCAATTCACTGGCAGCTTTTTACTACTATTTTTTAGTATAACTTCGCTGATCAATAACAGTTTTCCAAAATGCAAAATGAATTTGACAAAATTATGCTATGTGCATCTATAAATATACCAGTGAATTCCACCTTTATTTATATATGTACAGCACAGAATATATAAACAGGTAGAAGGTAGACCAGTAGAATAGAAGAAGAGAAATAAATAGAGATCAAGGAAGGGAAAGGAAAGTTACTGGGGACTGGAATGGAGTAAATTAAATCCCGTGCATGTATGATTATGTCAATATGAACCCAACTATTTGTGTTCAACTATAATGCACCAATAAAAGCAAAAAAAAAAAAAAAAAAAACA